>NC_085045.1:8135411-8361259 GCF_963692335.1 Osmerus eperlanus | reverse complement strand
GCCATCAGATTCCGAGTTTTGAGACTTTCATTCTTTTATTGCTTTAAAGTGCTTTTCAGCTCCTGAATGGCCGTTTTCAATGCATTTACACTGTTTGGCATTGTACTAGTTCACATTACATGACTTTGACCTAGATTTCAGCCTAAAACAGGCCACACTGACTCAAATCAACTGGAAATCACCGAAGCCATGCTACTTGACAAGATTTAGGTATTAGATTCCGAGTTTTGAGACTTTCATTCTTTTATGCTTTAAAGTGCTTTTCAGCTCCTTAATAGCCGTTTTCAATGCATTTAAACTGTTTGGCATTGTACTGGTTCACATTACATGACTTTGACTTAGATTTCAGCCTAAAACAGGCCACACTGACTCAAATCAACTGTAAATCACCTAATCCATGCTACTTAAGATTCAGCCATCATATTCCTAGATTTGAGACTTTCATTCTTTATTGCTGTTAAAGTGCTTTTCAGCTCCTGAATAGCCGTTTTCAATGCATTTACACTGTTTGGCATTGTACTGGTTCACATTACATGACTTTGACTTAGATTTCAGGCTAAAACAGGCCACACTGACTCAAATCAACTGTAAATCACCTAATCCATGCTACTTGACAAGATTTAGCTATTAGATTCCGAGTTTTGAGACTTTCATTCTTTTATGCTTTAAAGTGCTTTTCAGCTCCTTAATAGCCGTTTTCAATGCATTTAAACTGTTTGGCATTGTACTGGTTCACATTACATGACTTTGACTTAGATTTCAGCCTAAAACAGGCCACACTGACTCAAATCAACTGTAAATCACCGAATCTATGCTACTTGACAATATTCAGCCATCAGATTACGAATTTTGAGTTTCATTCTTTTATTGCTTTAAAGTGCTTTTCAGCTCCTGGAAAAGCCGTTTTCAATGCATTTACACTGTTTGGCATTGTACTGGTTCACATTACATGACTTTGACTTAGATTTCAGCCTAAAACAGGCCACACTGACTCAAATCAACTGTAAATCACCTAATCCATGCTACTTAAGATTCAGCCATCATATTCCTAGATTTGAGACTTTCATTCTTTTATTGCTTTAAAGTGCTTTTCAGCTCCTGAATAGCCGTTTTCAATGCATTTACACTGTTTGGCATTGTACTGGTTCACATTACATGACTTTGACTTAGATTTCAGGCTAAAACAGGCCACACTGACTCAAATCAACTGTAAATCACCTAATCCATGCTACTTGACAAGATTTAGCTATTAGATTCCGAGTTTTGAGACTTTCATTCTTTTATGCTTTAAAGTGCTTTTCAGCTCCTTAATAGCCGTTTTCAATGCATTTAAAACTGTTTGGCATTGTACTGGTTCACATTACATGACTTTTGACTTAGATTTCAGCCTAAAACAGGCCACACTGACTCAAATCAACTGTAAATCACCGAATCTATGCTACTTGACAATATTCAGCCATCAGATTACGAATTTTGAGTTTCATTCTTTTATTGCTTTAAAGTGCTTTTCAGCTCCTGGAAAAGCCGTTTTCAATGCATTTACACTGTTTGGCATTGTACTGGTTCACATTACATGACTTTGACTTAGATTTCAGCCTAAAACAGGCCACACTGACTCAAATCAACTGTAAATCACCGAATCTATGCTACTTGACAATATTCAGCCATCAGATTCCGAATTTTGAGAGTTTCATTCTTTTATTGCTTTAAAGTGCTTTTCAGCTCCTGAAAAGCCGTTTTCAATGCATTTACACGGTTTGGCATTGTACTGGTTCACATTACATGACTTGACTTAAATTTCAGGCTAAAACAGGCCACACTGACTCAAATCAACTGTAAATCACCTAATCCATGCTACTTGACAAGATTTAGCTATTAGATTCCGAATTCTGAGACTTTCATTCTTTTATTGCTTTAAAGTGCTTTTCAGCTCCTGAATGGCCGTTTTCAATGCATTTACACTGTTTGGCATTGTACTAGTTCACATTACATGACTTTGACTTAGATTTCAGCCTAAAACAGGCCACACTGACTCAAATCAACTGTAAATCACCGAATCTATGCTACTTGACCAATATTCAGCCATCAGATTCCGAGTTTTGAGACTTTCATTCTTTTATGCTTTAAAGTGCTTTTCAGCTCCTTAATAGCCGTTTTCAATGCATTTAAACTGTTTGGCATTGTACTGGTTCACATTACATGACTTTGACTTAGATTTCAGCCTAAAACAGGCCACACTGACTCAAATCAACTGTAAATCACCTAATCCATGCTACTTAAGATTCAGCCATCATATTCCTAGATTTGAGACTTTCATTCTTTTATTGCTTTAAAGTGCTTTTCAGCTCCTGAATAGCCGTTTTCAATGCATTACACTGTTTGGCATTGTACTGGTTGACATACATGACTTTGACTTAGATTTCAGCCTAAAACAGGCCACACTGACTCAAATCAACTGTAAATCACCGAATCTATGCTACTTGACAATATTCAGCCATCAGATCCGAATTTTGAGAGTTTCATTCTTTTATTGCTTTAAAGTGCTTTTCAGCTCCTGAAAAGCGTTTTCAATGCATTTACACTGTTTGGCATTGTACTGGTTCACATTACATGACTTTGACTTAGATTTCAGGCTAAAACAGGCCACACTGACTCAAATCAACTGTAAATCACCTAATCCATGCTACTTGACAAGATTTAGCTATTAGATTCCGAGTTCTGAGACTTTCATTTCTTTTATTGCTTTAAAGTGCTTTTCAGCTCCTGGAAAAGCCGTTTTCAATGCATTTACACTGTTTGGCATTGTACTGGTTCACATTACATGACTTTGACTTAGATTTCAGCCTAAAACAGGCCACACTGACTCAAATCAACTGTAAATCACCGAATCTATGCTACTTGACAATATTCAGCCATCAGATTCCGAATTTGAGAGTTTCATTCTTTTATTGCTTTAAAGTGCTTTTCAGCTCCTGAAAAGCGTTTTCAATGCATTTACACGGTTTGGCATTGTACTGGTTCACATTACATGACTTTGACTTAAATTTCAGGCTAAAACAGGCCACACTGACTCAAATCAACTGTAAATCACCTAATCCATGCTACTTGACAAGATTTAGCTATTAGATTCCGAATTCTGAGCACTTTCATTCTTTATTGCTTTAAAGTGCTTTTCAGCTCCTGAATGGCCGTTTTCAATGCATTTACACTGTTTGGCATTGTACTAGTTCACATTACATGACTTTGACTTAGATTTCAGCCTAAAACAGGCCACACTGACTCAAATCAACTGTAAATCACCGAATCTATGCTACTTGACAATATTCAGCCATCAGATTCCGAGTTTTGAGACTTTCATTCTTTTATGCTTTAAAGTGCTTTTCAGCTCCTTAATAGCCGTTTTCAATGCATTTAAACTGTTTGGCATTGTACTGGTTCACATTACATGACTTTGCACATAGATTTCAGCCTAAAACAGGCCACACTGACTCAAATCAACTGTAAATCACCTAATCCATGCTACTTAAGATTCAGCCATCATATTCCTAGATTTGAGACTTTCATTCTTTTATTGCTTTAAAGTGCTTTTCAGCTCCTGAATAGCCGTTTTCAATGCATTTACACTGTTTGGCATTGTACTGGTTGACATTACATGACTTTGACTTAGATTTCAGCCTAAACAGGCCACACTGACTCAAATCAACTGTAAATCACCGAATCTATGCTACTTGACAATATTCAGCCATCAGATTCCGAATTTTGAGAGTTTCATTCTTTTATTGCTTTAAAGTGCTTTTCAGCTCCTGAAAAGCCGTTTTCAATGCATTTACACTGTTTGGCATTGTACTGGTTCACATTACATGACTTTGACTTAGATTTCAGGCTAAAACAGGCCACACTGACTCAAATCAACTGTAAATCACCTAATCCATGCTACTTGACAAGATTTAGCTATTAGATTCCGAGTTCTGAGACTTTCATTCTTTTATTGCTTTAAAGTGCTTTTCAGCTCCTGGAAAAGCCGTTTTCAATGCATTTACACTGTTTGGCATTGTACTGGTTCACATTACATGACTTTGACTTAGATTTCAGCCTAAAACAGGCCACACTGACTCAAATCAACTGTAAATCACCGAATCTATGCTACTTGACAATATTCAGCCATCAGATTCCGAATTTTGAGAGTTTCATTCTTTTATTGCTTTAAAGTGCTTTTCAGCTCCTGAAAAGCCGTTTTCAATGCATTTACACGGTTTGGCATTGTACTGGTTCACATTACATGACTTTGACTTAAATTTCAGGCTAAAACAGGCCACACTGACTCAAATCAACTGTAAATCACCTAATCCATGCTACTTGACAAGATTTAGCTATTAGATTCCGAATTCTGAGACTTTCATTCTTTTATTGCTTTAAAGTGCTTTTCAGCTCCTGAATGGCCGTTTTCAATGCATTTACACTGTTTGGCATTGTACTAGTTCACATTACATGACTTTGACTTAGATTTCAGCCTAAAACAGGCCACACTGACTCAAATCAACTGTAAATCACCGAATCTATGCTACTTGACAATATTCAGCCATCAGATTCCGAGTTTTGAGACTTTCATTCTTTATGCTTTAAAGTGCTTTTCAGCTCCTTAATAGCCGTTTTCAATGCATTTAAACTGTTTGGCATTGTACTGGTTCACATTACATGACTTTGACTTAGATTTCAGCCTAAAACAGGCCACACTGACTCAAATCAACTGTAAATCACCTAATCCATGCTACTTAAGATTCAGCCATCATATTCCTAGATTTGAGACTTTCATTCTTTTATTGCTTTAAAGTGCTTTTCAGCTCCTGAATAGCCGTTTTCAATGCATTTACACTGTTTGGCATTGTACTGGTTGACATTACATGACTTTGACTTAGATTTCAGCCTAAAACAGGCCACACTGACTCAAATCAACTGTAAATCACCGAATCTATGCTACTTGACAATATTCAGCCATCAGATTCCGAATTTTGAGAGTTTCATTCTTTTATTGCTTTAAAGTGCTTTTCAGCTCCTGAAAAGCCGTTTTCAATGCATTTACACTGTTTGGCATTGTACTGGTTCACATTACATGACTTTGACTTAGATTTCAGGCTAAAACAGGCCACACTGACTCAAATCAACTGTAAATCACCTAATCCATGCTACTTGACAAGATTTAGCTATTAGATTCCGAGTTCTGAGACTTTCATTCTTTTATTGCTTTAAAGTGCTTTTCAGCTCCTGAATGGCCGTTTTCAATGCATTTACACTGTTTGGCATTGTACTAGTTCACATTACATGACTTTGACTTAGATTTCAGCCTAAAACAGGCCACACTGACTCAAATCAACTGGAAATCACCGAAGCCATGCTACTTGACAAGATTTAGCTATTAGATTCCGAGTTTTGAGACTTTCATTCTTTTATGCTTTAAAGTGCTTTTCAGCTCCTTAATAGCCGTTTTCAATGCATTTAAACTGTTTGGCATTGTACTGGTTCACATTACATGACTTTGACTTAGATTTCAGCCTAAAACAGGCCACACTGACTCAAATCAACTGTAAATCACCGAATCTATGCTACTTGACAATATTCAGCCATCAGATTCCGAATTTTGAGAGTTTCATTCTTTTATTGCTTTAAAGTGCTTTTCAGCTCCTGAAAAGCCGTTTTCAATGCATTTACACGGTTTGGCATTGTACTGGTTCACATTACATGACTTTGACTTAAATTTCAGGCTAAAACAGGCCACACTGACTCAAATCAACTGTAAATCACCTAATCCATGCTACTTTACAAGATTTAGCTATTAGATTCCGAATTCTGAGACTTTCATTCTTTTATTGCTTTAAAGTGCTTTTCAGCTCCTGAATGGCCGTTTTCAATGCATTTACACTGTTTGGCATTGTACTAGTTCACATTACATGACTTTGACTTAGATTTCAGCCTAAAACAGGCCACACTGACTCAAATCAACTGTAAATCACCGAATCTATGCTACTTGACAATATTCAGCCATCAGATTCCGAGTTTTGAGACTTTCATTCTTTTATGCTTTAAAGTGCTTTTCAGCTCCTTAATAGCCGTTTTCAATGCATTTAAACTGTTTGGCATTGTACTGGTTCACATTACATGACTTTGACTTAGATTTCAGCCTAAAACAGGCCACACTGACTCAAATCAACTGTAAATCACCTAATCCATGCTACTTAAGATTCAGCCATCATATTCCTAGATTTGAGACTTTCATTCTTTTATTGCTTTAAAGTGCTTTTCAGCTCCTGAATAGCCGTTTTCAATGCATTTACACTGTTTGGCATTGTACTGGTTGACATTACATGACTTTGACTTAGATTTCAGCCTAAAACAGGCCACACTGACTCAAATCAACTGTAAATCACCGAATCTATGCTACTTGACAATATTCAGCCATCAGATTCCGAATTTTGAGAGTTTCATTCTTTTATTGCTTTAAAGTGCTTTTCAGCTCCTGAAAAGCCGTTTTCAATGCATTTACACTGTTTGGCATTGTACTGGTTCACATTACATAACTTTGACTTAGATTTCAGGCTAAAACAGGCCACACTGACTCAAATCAACTGTAAATCACCTAATCCATGCTACTTGACAAGATTTAGCTATTAGATTCCGAGTTCTGAGACTTTCATTCTTTTATTGCTTTAAAGTGCTTTTCAGCTCCTGAATGGCCGTTTTCAATGCATTTACACTGTTTGGCATTGTACTAGTTCACATTACATGACTTTGACTTAGATTTCAGCCTAAAACAGGCCACACTGACTCAAATCAACTGTAAATCACCGAATCTATGCTACTTGACAATATTCAGCCATCAGATTCCGAGTTTTGAGACTTTCATTCTTTTATGCTTTAAAGTGCTTTTCAGCTCCTTAATAGCCGTTTTCAATGCATTTAAACTGTTTGGCATTGTACTGGTTCACATTACATGACTTTGACTTAGATTTCAGGCTAAAACAGGCCACACTGACTCAAATCAACTGTAAATCACCTAATCCATGCTACTTGACAAGATTTAGCTATTAGATTCCGAATTCTGAGACTTTCATTCTTTTATTGCTTTAAAGTGCTTTTCAGCTCCTGAATGGCCGTTTTCAATGCATTTACACTGTTTGGCATTGTACTAGTTCACATTACATGACTTTGACTTAGATTTCAGCCTAAAACAGGCCACACTGACTCAAATCAACTGGAAATCACCGAAGCCATGCTACTTGACAAGATTTAGGTATTAGATTCCGAGTTTTGAGACTTTCATTCTTTTATGCTTTAAAGTGCTTTTCAGCTCCTTAATAGCCGTTTTCAATGCATTTAAACTGTTTGGCATTGTACTGGTTCACATTACATGACTTTGACTTAGATTTCAGCCTAAAACAGGCCACACTGACTCAAATCAACTGTAAATCACATAATCCATGCTACTTAAGATTCAGCCATCATATTCCGAGATTTGAGACTTTCATTCTTTTATTGCTTTAAAGTGCTTTTCAGCTCCTGAAAAGCTGTTTTCAATGCATTTACACTGTTTGGCATTGTACTGGTTCACATTACATGACTTTGACTTAGATTTCAGCCTAAAACAGGCCACACTGACTCAAATCAACTGTAAATCACCGAATCTATGCTACTTGACAATATTCAGCCATCATATTCCGAGATTTGAGACTTTCATTCTTTTATTGCTTTAAAGTGCTTTTCAGCTCCTGAAAAGCCGTTTTCAATGCATTTACACTGTTTGGCATTGTACTGGTTCACATTACATGACTTTGACTTAAATTTCAGGCTAAAACAGGCCACACTGACTCAAATCAACTGTAAATCACCTAATCCATGCTACTTGACAAGATTTAGCTATTAGATTCCGAGTTCTGAGACTTTCATTCTTTTATTGCTTTAAAGTGCTTTTCAGCTCCTGAATGGCCGTTTTCAATGCATTTACACTGTTTGGCATTGTACTAGTTCACATTACATGACTTTGACTTAGATTTCAGCCTAAAACAGGCCACACTGACTCAAATCAACTGGAAATCACCGAAGCCATGCTACTTGACAAGATTTAGGTATTAGATTCCGAGTTTTGAGACTTTCATTCTTTTATGCTTTAAAGTGCTTTTCAGCTCCTTAATAGCCGTTTTCAATGCATTTAAACTGTTTGGCATTGTACTGGTTCACATTACATGACTTTGACTTAGATTTCAGCCTAAAACAGGCCACACTGACTCAAATCAACTGTAAATCACCTAATCCATGCTACTTAAGATTCAGCCATCATATTCCTAGATTTGAGACTTTCATTCTTTTATTGCTTTAAAGTGCTTTTCAGCTCCTGAATAGCCGTTTTCAATGCATTTACACTGTTTGGCATTGTACTGGTTGACATTACATGACTTTGACTTAGATTTCAGCCTAAAACAGGCCACACTGACTCAAATCAACTGTAAATCACCGAATCTATGCTACTTGACAATATTCAGCCATCAGATTCCGAATTTTGAGAGTTTCATTCTTTTATTGCTTTAAAGTGCTTTTCAGCTTGTTAATGGCCGTTTTCAATGCATTTGCACTGTTTGGCATCGTACTAGTTCACATTACATGACTTTGACTTAGATTTCAGCCTAAAACAGGCCACACTGACTCAAATCAACTGGAAATCACCGAAGCCATGCTACTTGACAAGATTTAGCTATTAGATTCCGAGTTTTGAGACTTTCATTCTTTTATGCTTTAAAGTGCTTTTCAACTCCTTAATAGCCGTTTTCAATGCATTTAAACTGTTTGGCATTGTACTGGTTCACATTATATGACTTTGACTTAGATTTCAGCCTAAAACAGGCCACACTGACTCAAATCAACTGTAAATCACCGAATCTATGCTACTTGACAATATTCAGCCATCAGATTCCGAATTTTGAGAGTTTCATTCTTTTATTGCTTTAAAGTGCTTTTCAGCTCCTGAAAAGCCGTTTTCAATGCATTTACACTGTTTGGCATTGTACTGGTTCACATTACATGACTTTGACTTAAATTTCAGGCTAAAACAGGCCACACTGACTCAAATCAACTGTAAATCACCTAATCCATGCTACTTGACAAGATTTAGCTATTAGATTCCGAGTTCTGAGACTTTCATTCTTTTATTGCTTTAAAGTGCTTTTCAGCTCCTGAATGGCCGTTTTCAATGCATTTACACCGTTTGGCATTGTACTAGTTCACATTACATGACTTTGACTTAGATTTCAGCCTAAAACAGGCCACACTGACTCAAATCAACTGGAAATCACCGAAGCCATGCTACTTGACAAGATTTAGGTATTAGATTCCGAGTTTTGAGACTTTCATTCTTTTATGCTTTAAAGTGCTTTTCAGCTCCTTAATAGCCGTTTTCAATGCATTTAAACTGTTTGGCATTGTACTGGTTCACATTACATGACTTTGACTTAGATTTCAGCCTAAAACAGGCCACACTGACTCAAATCAACTGTAAATCACCTAATCCATGCTACTTAAGATTCAGCCATCATATTCCTAGATTTGAGACTTTCATTCTTTTATTGCTTTAAAGTGCTTTTCAGCTCCTGAATAGCCGTTTTCAATGCATTTACACTGTTTGGCATTGTACTGGTTGACATTACATGACTTTGACTTAGATTTCAGCCTAAAACAGGCCACACTGACTCAAATCAACTGGAAATCACCGAAGCCATGCTACTTGAAAAGATTTAGCTATTAGATTCCGAGTTTTGAGACTTTCATTCTTTTATGCTTTAAAGTGCTTTTCAGCTCCTTAATAGCCGTTTTCAATGCATTTAAACTGTTTGGCATTGTACTGGTTCACATTACATGACTTTGACTTAGATTTCAGCCTAAAACAGGCCACACTGACTCAAATCAACTGTAAATCACCGAATCTATGCTACTTGACAATATTCAGCCATCAGATTCCGAATTTTGAGTTTCATTCTTTTATTGCTTTAAAGTGCTTTTCAGCTCCTGGAAAAGCCGTTTTCAATGCATTTACACTGTTTGGCATTGTACTGGTTCACATTACATGACTTTGACTTAGATTTCAGGCTAAAACAGGCCACACTGACTCAAATCAACTGTAAATCACCTAATCCATGCTACTTGACAAGATTTAGCTATTAGATTCCGAGTTCTGAGACTTTCATTCTTTTATTGCTTTAAAGTGCTTTTCAGCTCCTGAATGGCCGTTTTCAATGCATTTACACTGTTTGGCATTGTACTGGTTGACATTACATGACTTTGACTTAGATTTCAGCCTAAAACAGGCCACACTGACTCAAATCAACTGTAAATCACCGAATCTATGCTACTTGACAATATTCAGCCATCAGATTCCGAATTTTGAGAGTTTCATTCTTTTATTGCTTTAAGGTGCTTTTCAGCTCCTGGAAAAGCCGTTTTCAATGCATTTACACTGTTTGGCATTGTACTGGTTCACATTACATGACTTTGACTTAGATTTCAGGCTAAAACAGGCCACACTGACTCAAATCAACTGTAAATCACCTAATCCATGCTACTTGACAAGATTTAGCTATTAGATTCCGAGTTCTGAGACTTTCATTCTTTTATTGCTTTAAAGTGCTTTTCAGCTCCTGAATGGCCGTTTTCAATGCATTTACACTGTTTGGCATTGTACTAGTTCACATTACATGACTTTGACTTAGATTTCAGCCTAAAACAGGCCACACTGACTCAAATCAACTGGAAATCACCGAAGCCATGCTACTTGACAAGATTTAGCTATTAGATTCTGAGTTTTGAGACTTTCATTCTTTTATGCTTTAAAGTGCTTTTCAGCTCCTTAATAGCCGTTTTCAATGCATTTAAACTGTTTGGCATTGTACTGGTTCACATTACATGACTTTGACTTAGATTTCAGCCTAAAACAGGCCACACTGACTCAAATCAACTGTAAATCACCTAATCCATGCTACTTAAGATTCAGCCATCATATTCCGAGATTTGAGACTTTCATTCTTTTATTGCTTTAAAGTGCTTTTCAGCTCCTGAATAGCCGTTTTCAATGCATTTACACTGTTTGGCATTGTACTGGTTGACATTACATGACTTTGACTTAGAATTTCAGCCTAAAACAGGCCACACTGACTCAAATCAACTGTAAATAACCTAATCCCTGCTACTTGACAAGATTCAGCCATCAGATTCCGAGTTTTGAGACTTTCATTCTTTTATTGCTTTAAAGTGCTTTTCAGCTTGTTAATGGCCGTTTTCAATGCATTTGCACTGTTTGGCATCGTACTAGTTCACATTACATGACTTTGACTTAGATTTCAGGCTAAAACAGGCCACACTGACTCAAATCAACTGTAAATCACCGAATCTATGCTACTTGACAATATTCAGCCATCAGATTCCGAATTTTGAGAGTTTCATTCTTTTATTGCTTTAAGGTGCTTTTCAGCTCCTGAATGGCCGTTTTCAATGCATTTACACTGTTTGGCATTGTACTGGTTCACATTACATGACTTTGACTTAAATTTCAGGCTAAAACAGGCCAAACTGACTCAAATCAACTGTAAATCACCTAATCCATGCTACTTGACAAGATTTAGCTATTAGATTCCGAGTTCTGAGACTTTCATTCTTTTATTGCTTTAAAGTGCTTTTCAGCTCCTGAATGGCCGTTTTCAATGCATTTACACTGTTTGGCATTGTACTAGTTCACATTACATGACTTTGACTTAGATTTCAGCCTAAAACAGGCCACACTGACTCAAATCAACTGGAAATCACCGAAGCCATGCTACTTGACAAGATTTAGGTATTAGATTCCGAGTTTTGAGACTTTCATTCTTTTATGCTTTAAAGTGCTTTTCAGCTCCTTAATAGCCGTTTTCAATGCATTTAAACTGTTTGGCATTGTACTGGTTCACATTACATGACTTTGACTTAGATTTCAGCCTAAAACAGGCCACACTGACTCAAATCAACTGTAAATCACCTAATCCATGCTACTTAAGATTCAGCCATCATATTCCTAGATTTGAGACTTTCATTCTTTTATTGCTTTAAAGTGCTTTTCAGCTCCTGAATAGCCGTTTTCAATGCATTTACACTGTTTGGCATTGTACTGGTTGACATTACATGACTTTGACTTAGATTTCAGCCTAAAACAGGCCACACTGACTCAAATCAACTGTAAATCACCGAATCTATGCTACTTGACAATATTCAGCCATCAGATTCCGAATTTTGAGAGTTTCATTCTTTTATTGCTTTAAAGTGCTTTTCAGCTTGTTAATGGCCGTTTTCAATGCATTTGCACTGTTTGGCATCGTACTAGTTCACATTACATGACTTTGACTTAGATTTCAGCCTAAAACAGGCCACACTGACTCAAATCAACTGGAAATCACCGAAGCCATGCTACTTGACAAGATTTAGCTATTAGATTCCGAGTTTTGAGACTTTCATTCTTTTATGCTTTAAAGTGCTTTTCAACTCCGTTTTCAATGCATTTAAACTGTTTGGCATTGTACTGGTTCACATTACATGACTTTGACTTAGATTTCAGCCTAAAACAGGCCACACTGACTCAAATCAACTGTAAATCACCGAATCTATGCTACTTGACAATATTCAGCCATCAGATTCCGAATTTTGAGAGTTTCATTCTTTTATTGCTTTAAAGTGCTTTTCAGCTCCTGAAAAGCCGTTTTCAATGCATTTACACTGTTTGGCATTGTACTGGTTCACATTACATGACTTTGACTTAAATTTCAGGCTAAAACAGGCCACACTGACTCAAATCAACTGTAAATCACCT
Source organism: Osmerus eperlanus (assembly GCF_963692335.1). Taxonomy (NCBI): domain Eukaryota; kingdom Metazoa; phylum Chordata; class Actinopteri; order Osmeriformes; family Osmeridae; genus Osmerus; species Osmerus eperlanus. The sequence goes on along the minus strand of NC_085045.1, from coordinate 8,348,388 downwards.
AATCCATGCTACTTGACAAGATTTAGCTATTAGATTCCGAGTTCTGAGACTTTCATTCTTTTATTGCTTTAAAGTGCTTTTCAGCTCCTGAATGGCCGTTTTCAATGCATTTACACCGTTTGGCATTGTACTAGTTCACATTACATGACTTTGACTTAGATTTCAGCCTAAAACAGGCCACACTGACTCAAATCAACTGGAAATCACCGAAGCCATGCTACTTGACAAGATTTAGGTATTAGATTCCGAGTTTTGAGACTTTCATTCTTTTATGCTTTAAAGTGCTTTTCAGCTCCTTAATAGCCGTTTTCAATGCATTTAAACTGTTTGGCATTGTACTGGTTCACATTACATGACTTTGACTTAGATTTCAGCCTAAAACAGGCCACACTGACTCAAATCAACTGTAAATCACCTAATCCATGCTACTTAAGATTCAGCCATCATATTCCTAGATTTGAGACTTTCATTCTTTTATTGCTTTAAAGTGCTTTTCAGCTCCTGAATAGCCGTTTTCAATGCATTTACACTGTTTGGCATTGTACTGGTTGACATTACATGACTTTGACTTAGATTTCAGCCTAAAACAGGCCACACTGACTCAAATCAACTGGAAATCACCGAAGCCATGCTACTTGAAAAGATTTAGCTATTAGATTCCGAGTTTTGAGACTTTCATTCTTTTATGCTTTAAAGTGCTTTTCAGCTCCTTAATAGCCGTTTTCAATGCATTTAAACTGTTTGGCATTGTACTGGTTCACATTACATGACTTTGACTTAGATTTCAGCCTAAAACAGGCCACACTGACTCAAATCAACTGTAAATCACCGAATCTATGCTACTTGACAATATTCAGCCATCAGATTCCGAATTTTGAGTTTCATTCTTTTATTGCTTTAAAGTGCTTTTCAGCTCCTGGAAAAGCCGTTTTCAATGCATTTACACTGTTTGGCATTGTACTGGTTCACATTACATGACTTTGACTTAGATTTCAGGCTAAAACAGGCCACACTGACTCAAATCAACTGTAAATCACCTAATCCATGCTACTTGACAAGATTTAGCTATTAGATTCCGAGTTCTGAGACTTTCATTCTTTTATTGCTTTAAAGTGCTTTTCAGCTCCTGAATGGCCGTTTTCAATGCATTTACACTGTTTGGCATTGTACTGGTTGACATTACATGACTTTGACTTAGATTTCAGCCTAAAACAGGCCACACTGACTCAAATCAACTGTAAATCACCGAATCTATGCTACTTGACAATATTCAGCCATCAGATTCCGAATTTTGAGAGTTTCATTCTTTTATTGCTTTAAGGTGCTTTTCAGCTCCTGGAAAAGCCGTTTTCAATGCATTTACACTGTTTGGCATTGTACTGGTTCACATTACATGACTTTGACTTAGATTTCAGGCTAAAACAGGCCACACTGACTCAAATCAACTGTAAATCACCTAATCCATGCTACTTGACAAGATTTAGCTATTAGATTCCGAGTTCTGAGACTTTCATTCTTTTATTGCTTTAAAGTGCTTTTCAGCTCCTGAATAGCCGTTTTCAATGCATTTACACTGTTTGGCATTGTACTGGTTGACATTACATGACTTTGACTTAGAATTTCAGCCTAAAACAGGCCACACTGACTCAAATCAACTGTAAATAACCTAATCCCTGCTACTTGACAAGATTCAGCCATCAGATTCCGAGTTTTGAGACTTTCATTCTTTTATTGCTTTAAAGTGCTTTTCAGCTTGTTAATGGCCGTTTTCAATGCATTTGCACTGTTTGGCATCGTACTAGTTCACATTACATGACTTTGACTTAGATTTCAGGCTAAAACAGGCCACACTGACTCAAATCAACTGTAAATCACCGAATCTATGCTATTTGACAATATTCAGCCATCAGATTCCGAATTTTGAGAGTTTCATTCTTTTATTGCTTTAAGGTGCTTTTCAGCTCCTGAATGGCCGTTTTCAATGCATTTACACTGTTTGGCATTGTACTGGTTCACATTACATGACTTTGACTTAAATTTCAGGTTAAAACAGGCCACACTGACTCAAATCAACTGTAAATCACCTAATCCATGCTACTTGACAAGATTTAGCTATTAGATTCCGAGTTCTGAGACTTTCATTCTTTTATTGCTTTAAAGTGCTTTTCAGCTCCTGAATGGCCGTTTTCAATGCATTTACACTGTTTGGCATTGTACTAGTTCACATTACATGACTTTGACTTAGATTTCAGCCTAAAACAGGCCACACTGACTCAAATCAACTGGAAATCACCGAAGCCATGCTACTTGACAAGATTTAGGTATTAGATTCCGAGTTTTGAGACTTTCATTCTTTTATGCTTTAAAGTGCTTTTCAGCTCCTTAATAGCCGTTTTCAATGCATTTAAACTGTTTGGCATTGTACTGGTTCACATTACATGACTTTGACTTAGATTTCAGCCTAAAACAGGCCACACTGACTCAAATCAACTGTAAATCACCTAATCCATGCTACTTAAGATTCAGCCATCATATTCCTAGATTTGAGACTTTCATTCTTTTATTGCTTTAAAGTGCTTTTCAGCTCCTGAATAGCCGTTTTCAATGCATTTACACTGTTTGGCATTGTACTGGTTGACATTACATGACTTTGACTTAGATTTCAGCCTAAAACAGGCCACACTGACTCAAATCAACTGTAAATCACCGAATCTATGCTACTTGACAATATTCAGCCATCAGATTCCGAATTTTGAGAGTTTCATTCTTTTATTGCTTTAAAGTGCTTTTCAGCTTGTTAATGGCCGTTTTCAATGCATTTGCACTGTTTGGCATCGTACTAGTTCACATTACATGACTTTGACTTAGATTTCAGCCTAAAACAGGCCACACTGACTCAAATCAACTGGAAATCACCGAAGCCATGCTACTTGACAAGATTTAGCTATTAGATTCCGAGTTTTGAGACTTTCATTCTTTTATGCTTTAAAGTGCTTTTCAGCTCCTGAAAAGCCGTTTTCAATGCATTTACACTGTTTGGCATTGTACTGGTTCACATTACATGACTTTGACTTAAATTTCAGGCTAAAACAGGCCACACTGACTCAAATCAACTGTAAATCACCTAATCCATGCTACTTGACAAGATTTAGCTATTAGATTCCGAGTTCTGAGACTTTCATTCTTTTATTGCTTTAAAGTGCTTTTCAGCTCCTGAATGGCCGTTTTCAATGCATTTACACCGTTTGGCATTGTACTAGTTCACATTACATGACTTTGACTTAGATTTCAGCCTAAAACAGGCCACACTGACTCAAATCAACTGGAAATCACCGAAGCCATGCTACTTGACAAGATTTAGGTATTAGATTCCGAGTTTTGAGACTTTCATTCTTTTATGCTTTAAAGTGCTTTTCAGCTCCTTAATAGCCGTTTTCAATGCATTTAAACTGTTTGGCATTGTACTGGTTCACATTACATGACTTTGACTTAGATTTCAGCCTAAAACAGGCCACACTGACTCAAATCAACTGTAAATCACCTAATCCATGCTACTTAAGATTCAGCCATCATATTCCTAGATTTGAGACTTTCATTCTTTTATTGCTTTAAAGTGCTTTTCAGCTCCTGAATAGCCGTTTTCAATGCATTTACACTGTTTGGCATTGTACTGGTTGACATTACATGACTTTGACTTAGATTTCAGCCTAAAACAGGCCACACTGACTCAAATCAACTGGAAATCACCGAAGCCATGCTACTTGAAAAGATTTAGCTATTAGATTCCGAGTTTTGAGACTTTCATTCTTTTATGCTTTAAAGTGCTTTTCAGCTCCTTAATAGCCGTTTTCAATGCATTTAAACTGTTTGGCATTGTACTGGTTCACATTACATGACTTTGACTTAGATTTCAGCCTAAAACAGGCCACACTGACTCAAATCAACTGTAAATCACCGAATCTATGCTACTTGACAATATTCAGCCATCAGATTCCGAATTTTGAGTTTCATTCTTTTATTGCTTTAAAGTGCTTTTCAGCTCCTGGAAAAGCCGTTTTCAATGCATTTACACTGTTTGGCATTGTACTGGTTCACATTACATGACTTTGACTTAGATTTCAGGCTAAAACAGGCCACACTGACTCAAATCAACTGTAAATCACCTAATCCATGCTACTTGACAAGATTTAGCTATTAGATTCCGAGTTCTGAGACTTTCATTCTTTTATTGCTTTAAAGTGCTTTTCAGCTCCTGAATGGCCGTTTTCAATGCATTTACACTGTTTGGCATTGTACTGGTTGACATTACATGACTTTGACTTAGATTTCAGCCTAAAACAGGCCACACTGACTCAAATCAACTGTAAATCACCGAATCTATGCTACTTGACAATATTCAGCCATCAGATTCCGAATTTTGAGAGTTTCATTCTTTTATTGCTTTAAGGTGCTTTTCAGCTCCTGGAAAAGCCGTTTTCAATGCATTTACACTGTTTGGCATTGTACTGGTTCACATTACATGACTTTGACTTAGATTTCAGGCTAAAACAGGCCACACTGACTCAAATCAACTGTAAATCACCTAATCCATGCTACTTGACAAGATTTAGCTATTAGATTCCGAGTTCTGAGACTTTCATTCTTTTATTGCTTTAAAGTGCTTTTCAGCTCCTGAATGGCCGTTTTCAATGCATTTACACTGTTTGGAATTGTACTAGTTCACATTACATGACTTTGACTTAGATTTCAGCCTAAAACAGGCCACACTGACTCAAATCAACTGGAAATCACTGAAGCCATGCTACTTGACAAGATTTAGCTATTAGATTCTGAGTTTTGAGACTTTCATTCTTTTATGCTTTAAAGTGCTTTTCAGCTCCTTAATAGCCGTTTTCAATGCATTTAAACTGTTTGGCATTGTACTGGTTCACATTACATGACTTTGACTTAGATTTCAGCCTAAAACAGGCCACACTGACTCAAATCAACTGTAAATCACCTAATCCATGCTACTTAAGATTCAGCCATCATATTCCGAGATTTGAGACTTTCATTCTTTTATTGCTTTAAAGTGCTTTTCAGCTCCTGAATAGCCGTTTTCAATGCATTTACACTGTTTGGCATTGTACTGGTTGACATTACATGACTTTGACTTAGAATTTCAGCCTAAAACAGGCCACACTGACTCAAATCAACTGTAAATAACCTAATCCCTGCTACTTGACAAGATTCAGCCATCAGATTCCGAGTTTTGAGACTTTCATTCTTTTATTGCTTTAAAGTGCTTTTCAGCTTGTTAATGGCCGTTTTCAATGCATTTGCACTGTTTGGCATCGTACTAGTTCACATTACATGACTTTGACTTAGATTTCAGGCTAAAACAGGCCACACTGACTCAAATCAACTGTAAATCACCGAATCTATGCTATTTGACAATATTCAGCCATCAGATTCCGAATTTTGAGAGTTTCATTCTTTTATTGCTTTAAGGTGCTTTTCAGCTCCTGAATGGCCGTTTTCAATGCATTTACACTGTTTGGCATTGTACTGGTTCACATTACATGACTTTGACTTAAATTTCAGGTTAAAACAGGCCACACTGACTCAAATCAACTGTAAATCACCTAATCCATGCTACTTGACAAGATTTAGCTATTAGATTCCGAGTTCTGAGACTTTCATTCTTTTATTGCTTTAAAGTGCTTTTCAGCTCCTGAATGGCCGTTTTCAATGCATTTACACTGTTTGGCATTGTACTAGTTCACATTACATGACTTTGACTTAGATTTCAGCCTAAAACAGGCCACACTGACTCAAATCAACTGGAAATCACCGAAGCCATGCTACTTGACAAGATTTAGGTATTAGATTCCGAGTTTTGAGACTTTCATTCTTTTATGCTTTAAAGTGCTTTTCAGCTCCTTAATAGCCGTTTTCAATGCATTTAAACTGTTTGGCATTGTACTGGTTCACATTACATGACTTTGACTTAGATTTCAGCCTAAAACAGGCCACACTGACTCAAATCAACTGTAAATCACCTAATCCATGCTACTTAAGATTCAGCCATCATATTCCTAGATTTGAGACTTTCATTCTTTTATTGCTTTAAAGTGCTTTTCAGCTCCTGAATAGCCGTTTTCAATGCATTTACACTGTTTGGCATTGTACTGGTTGACATTACATGACTTTGACTTAGATTTCAGCCTAAAACAGGCCACACTGACTCAAATCAACTGTAAATCACCGAATCTATGCTACTTGACAATATTCAGCCATCAGATTCCGAATTTTGAGAGTTTCATTCTTTTATTGCTTTAAAGTGCTTTTCAGCTTGTTAATGGCCGTTTTCAATGCATTTGCACTGTTTGGCATCGTACTAGTTCACATTACATGACTTTGACTTAGATTTCAGCCTAAAACAGGCCACACTGACTCAAATCAACTGGAAATCACCGAAGCCATGCTACTTGACAAGATTTAGCTATTAGATTCCGAGTTTTGAGACTTTCATTCTTTTATGCTTTAAAGTGCTTTACAACTCCTTAATAGCCGTTTTCAATGCATTTAAACTGTTTGGCATTGTACTGGTTCACATTACATGACTTTGACTTAGATTTCAGCCTAAAACAGGCCACACTGACTCAAATCAACTGTAAATCACCGAATCTATGCTACTTGACAATATTCAGCCATCAGATTCCGAATTTTGAGAGTGTCATTCTTTTATTGCTTTAAAGTGCTTTTCAGCTCCTGAAAAGCCGTTTTCAATGCATTTACACTGTTTGGCATTGTACTGGTTCACATTACATGACTTTGACTTAAATTTCAGGCTAAAACAGGCCACACTGACTCAAATCAACTGTAAATCACCTAATCCATGCTACTTGACAAGATTTAGCTATTAGATTCCGAGTTCTGAGACTTTCATTCTTTTATTGCTTTAAAGTGCTTTTCAGCTCCTGAATGGCCGTTTTCAATGCATTTACACCGTTTGGCATTGTACTAGTTCACATTACATGACTTTGACTTAGATTTCAGCCTAAAACAGGCCACACTGACTCAAATCAACTGGAAATCACCGAAGCCATGCTACTTGACAAGATTTAGGTATTAGATTCCGAGTTTTGAGACTTTCATTCTTTTATGCTTTAAAGTGCTTTTCAGCTCCTTAATAGCCGTTTTCAATGCATTTAAACTGTTTGGCATTGTACTGGTTCACATTACATGACTTTGACTTAGATTTCAGCCTAAAACAGGCCACACTGACTCAAATCAACTGTAAATCACCTAATCCATGCTACTTAAGATTCAGCCATCATATTCCTAGATTTGAGACTTTCATTCTTTTATTGCTTTAAAGTGCTTTTCAGCTCCTGAATAGCCGTTTTCAATGCATTTACACTGTTTGGCATTGTACTGGTTGACATTACATGACTTTGACTTAGATTTCAGCCTAAAACAGGCCACACTGACTCAAATCAACTGGAAATCACCGAAGCCATGCTACTTGAAAAGATTTAGCTATTAGATTCCGAGTTTTGAGACTTTCATTCTTTTATGCTTTAAAGTGCTTTTCAGCTCCTTAATAGCCGTTTTCAATGCATTTAAACTGTTTGGCATTGTACTGGTTCACATTACATGACTTTGACTTAGATTTCAGCCTAAAACAGGCCACACTGACTCAAATCAACTGTAAATCACCGAATCTATGCTACTTGACAATATTCAGCCATCAGATTCCGAATTTTGAGTTTCATTCTTTTATTGCTTTAAAGTGCTTTTCAGCTCCTGGAAAAGCCGTTTTCAATGCATTTACACTGTTTGGCATTGTACTGGTTCACATTACATGACTTTGACTTAGATTTCAGGCTAAAACAGGCCACACTGACTCAAATCAACTGTAAATCACCTAATCCATGCTACTTGACAAGATTTAGCTATTAGATTCCGAGTTCTGAGACTTTCATTCTTTTATTGCTTTAAAGTGCTTTTCAGCTCCTGAATGGCCGTTTTCAATGCATTTACACTGTTTGGCATTGTACTGGTTGACATTACATGACTTTGACTTAGATTTCAGCCTAAAACAGGCCACACTGACTCAAATCAACTGTAAATCACCGAATCTATGCTACTTGACAATATTCAGCCATCAGATTCCGAATTTTGAGAGTTTCATTCTTTTATTGCTTTAAGGTGCTTTTCAGCTCCTGGAAAAGCCGTTTTCAATGCATTTACACTGTTTGGCATTGTACTGGTTCACATTACATGACTTTGACTTAGATTTCAGGCTAAAACAGGCCACACTGACTCAAATCAACTGTAAATCACCTAATCCATGCTACTTGACAAGATTTAGCTATTAGATTCCGAGTTCTGAGACTTTCATTCTTTTATTGCTTTAAAGTGCTTTTCAGCTCCTGAATGGCCGTTTTCAATGCATTTACACTGTTTGGAATTGTACTAGTTCACATTACATGACTTTGACTTAGATTTCAGCCTAAAACAGGCCACACTGACTCAAATCAACTGGAAATCACTGAAGCCATGCTACTTGACAAGATTTAGCTATTAGATTCTGAGTTTTGAGACTTTCATTCTTTTATGCTTTAAAGTGCTTTTCAGCTCCTTAATAGCCGTTTTCAATGCATTTAAACTGTTTGGCATTGTACTGGTTCACATTACATGACTTTGACTTAGATTTCAGCCTAAAACAGGCCACACTGACTCAAATCAACTGTAAATCACCTAATCCATGCTACTTAAGATTCAGCCATCATATTCCGAGATTTGAGACTTTCATTCTTTTATTGCTTTAAAGTGCTTTTCAGCTCCTGAATAGCCGTTTTCAATGCATTTACACTGTTTGGCATTGTACTGGTTGACATTACATGACTTTGACTTAGAATTTCAGCCTAAAACAGGCCACACTGACTCAAATCAACTGTAAATAACCTAATCCCTGCTACTTGACAAGATTCAGCCATCAGATTCCGAGTTTTGAGACTTTCATTCTTTTATTGCTTTAAAGTGCTTTTCAGCTTGTTAATGGCCGTTTTCAATGCATTTGCACTGTTTGGCATCGTACTAGTTCACATTACATGACTTTGACTTAGATTTCAGGCTAAAACAGGCCACACTGACTCAAATCAACTGTAAATCACCGAATCTATGCTACTTGACAATATTCAGCCATCAGATTCCGAATTTTGAGAGTTTCATTCTTTTATTGCTTTAAAGTGCTTTTCAGCTCCTGAAAAGCCGTTTTCAATGCATTTACACTGTTTGGCATTGTACTGGTTCACATTACATGACTTTGACTTAAATTTCAGGCTAAAACAGGCCACACTGACTCAAATCAACTGTAAATCACCTAATCCATGCTACTTGACAAGATTTAGCTATTAGATTCCGAGTTCTGAGACTTTCATTCTTTTATTGCTTTAAAGTGCTTTTCAGCTCCTGAATGGCCGTTTTCAATGCATTTACACCGTTTGGCATTGTACTAGTTCACATTACATGACTTTGACTTAGATTTCAGCCTAAAACAGGCCACACTGACTCAAATCAACTGGAAATCACCGAAGCCATGCTACTTGACAAGATTTAGGTATTAGATTCCGAGTTTTGAGACTTTCATTCTTTTATGCTTTAAAGTGCTTTTCAGCTCCTTAATAGCCGTTTTCAATGCATTTAAACTGTTTGGCATTGTTCTGGTTCACATTACATGACTTTGACTTAGATTTCAGCCTAAAACAGGCCACACTGACTCAAATCAACTGTAAATCACCTAATCCATGCTACTTAAGATTCAGCCATCATATTCCTAGATTTGAGACTTTCATTCTTTTATTGCTTTAAAGTGCTTTTCAGCTCCTGAATAGCCGTTTTCAATGCATTTACACTGTTTGGCATTGTACTGGTTGACATTACATGACTTTGACTTAGATTTCAGCCTAAAACAGGCCACACTGACTCAAATCAACTGGAAATCACCGAAGCCATGCTACTTGAAAAGATTTAGCTATTAGATTCCGAGTTTTGAGACTTTCATTCTTTTATGCTTTAAAGTGCTTTTCAGCTCCTTAATAGCCGTTTTCAATGCATTTAAACTGTTTGGCATTGTACTGGTTCACATTACATGACTTTGACTTAGATTTCAGCCTAAAACAGGCCACACTGACTCAAATCAACTGTAAATCACCGAATCTATGCTACTTGACAATATTCAGCCATCAGATTCCGAATTTTGAGAGTTTCATTCTTTTATTGCTTTAAGGTGCTTTTCAGCTCCTGGAAAAGCCGTTTTCAATGCATTTACACTGTTTGGCATTGTACTGGTTCACATTACATGACTTTGACTTAGATTTCAGGCTAAAACAGGCCACACTGACTCAAATCAACTGTAAATCACCTAATCCATGCTACTTGACAAGATTTAGCTATTAGATTCCGAGTTCTGAGACTTTCATTCTTTTATTGCTTTAAAGTGCTTTTCAGCTCCTGAATGGCCGTTTTCAATGCATTTACACTGTTTGGCATTGTACTAGTTCACATTACATGACTTTGACTTAGATTTCAGCCTAAAACAGGCCACACTGACTCAAATCAACTGGAAATCACTGAAGCCATGCTACTTGACAAGATTTAGCTATTAGATTCTGAGTTTTGAGACTTTCATTCTTTTATGCTTTAAAGTGCTTTTCAGCTCCTTAATAGCCGTTTTCAATGCATTTAAACTGTTTGGCATTGTACTGGTTCACATTACATGACTTTGACTTAGATTTCAGCCTAAAACAGGCCACACTGACTCAAATCAACTGTAAATCACCTAATCCATGCTACTTAAGATTCAGCCATCATATTCCGAGATTTGAGACTTTCATTCTTTTATTGCTTTAAAGTGCTTTTCAGCTCCTGAATAGCCGTTTTCAATGCATTTACACTGTTTGGCATTGTACTGGTTGACATTACATGACTTTGACTTAGAATTTCAGCCTAAAACAGGCCACACTGACTCAAATCAACTGTAAATAACCTAATCCCTGCTACTTGACAAGATTCAGCCATCAGATTCCGAGTTTTGAGACTTTCATTCTTTTATTGCTTTAAAGTGCTTTTCAGCTTGTTAATGGCCGTTTTCAATGCATTTGCACTGTTTGGCATCGTACTAGTTCACATTACATGACTTTGACTTAGATTTCAGGCTAAAACAGGCCACACTGACTCAAATCAACTGTAAATCACCGAATCTATGCTACTTGACAATATTCAGCCATCAGATTCCGAATTTTGAGAGTTTCATTCTTTTATTGCTTTAAAGTGCTTTTCAGCTCCTGAAAAGCCGTTTTCAATGCATTTACACTGTTTGGCATTGTACTGGTTCACATTACATGACTTTGACTTAAATTTCAGGCTAAAACAGGCCACACTGACTCAAATCAACTGTAAATCACCTAATCCATGCTACTTGACAAGATTTAGCTATTAGATTCCGAGTTCTGAGACTTTCATTCTTTTATTGCTTTAAAGTGCTTTTCAGCTCCTTAATAGCCGTTTTCAATGCATTTAAACTGTTTGGCATTGTTCTGGTTCACATTACATGACTTTGACTTAGATTTCAGCCTAAAACAGGCCACACTGACTCAAATCAACTGTAAATCACCTAATCCATGCTACTTAAGATTCAGCCATCATATTCCTAGATTTGAGACTTTCATTCTTTTATTGCTTTAAAGTGCTTTTCAGCTCCTGAATAGCCGTTTTCAATGCATTTACACTGTTTGGCATTGTACTGGTTGACATTACATGACTTTGACTTAGATTTCAGCCTAAAACAGGCCACACTGACTCAAATCAACTGGAAATCACCGAAGCCATGCTACTTGAAAAGATTTAGCTATTAGATTCCGAGTTTTGAGACTTTCATTCTTTTATGCTTTAAAGTGCTTTTCAGCTCCTTAATAGCCGTTTTCAATGCATTTAAACTGTTTGGCATTGTACTGGTTCACATTACATGACTTTGACTTAGATTTCAGCCTAAAACAGGCCACACTGACTCAAATCAACTGTAAATCACCGAATCTATGCTACTTGACAATATTCAGCCATCAGATTCCGAATTTTGAGTTTCATTCTTTTATTGCTTTAAAGTGCTTTTCAGCTCCTGGAAAAGCCGTTTTCAATGCATTTACACTGTTTGGCATTGTACTGGTTCACATTACATGACTTTGACTTAGATTTCAGGCTAAAACAGGCCACACTGACTCAAATCAACTGTAAATCACCTAATCCATGCTACTTGACAAGATTTAGCTATTAGATTCCGAGTTCTGAGACTTTCATTCTTTTATTGCTTTAAAGTGCTTTTCAGCTCCTGAATGGCCGTTTTCAATGCATTTACACTGTTTGGCATTGTACTGGTTGACATTACATGACTTTGACTTAGATTTCAGCCTAAAACAGGCCACACTGACTCAAATCAACTGTAAATCACCGAATCTATGCTACTTGACAATATTCAGCCATCAGATTCCGAATTTTGAGAGTTTCATTCTTTTATTGCTTTAAGGTGCTTTTCAGCTCCTGGAAAAGCCGTTTTCAATGCATTTACACTGTTTGGCATTGTACTGGTTCACATTACATGACTTTGACTTAGATTTCAGGCTAAAACAGGCCACACTGACTCAAATCAACTGTAAATCACCTAATCCATGCTACTTGACAAGATTTAGCTATTAGATTCCGAGTTCTGAGACTTTCATTCTTTTATTGCTTTAAAGTGCTTTTCAGCTCCTGAATGGCCGTTTTCAATGCATTTACACTGTTTGGCATTGTACTAGTTCACATTACATGACTTTGACTTAGATTTCAGCCTAAAACAGGCCACACTGACTCAAATCAACTGGAAATCACCGAAGCCATGCTACTTGACAAGATTTAGGTATTAGATTCCGAGTTTTGAGACTTTCATTCTTTTATGCTTTAAAGTGCTTTTCAGCTCCTTAATAGCCGTTTTCAATGCATTTAAACTGTTTGGCATTGTTCTGGTTCACATTACATGACTTTGACTTAGATTTCAGCCTAAAACAGGCCACACTGACTCAAATCAACTGTAAATCACCTAATCCATGCTACTTAAGATTCAGCCATCATATTCCTAGATTTGAGACTTTCATTCTTTTATTGCTTTAAAGTGCTTTTCAGCTCCTGAATAGCCGTTTTCAATGCATTTACACTGTTTGGCATTGTACTGGTTGACATTACATGACTTTGACTTAGATTTCAGCCTAAAACAGGCCACACTGACTCAAATCAACTGGAAATCACCGAAGCCATGCTACTTGAAAAGATTTAGCTATTAGATTCCGAGTTTTGAGACTTTCATTCTTTTATGCTTTAAAGTGCTTTTCAGCTCCTTAATAGCCGTTTTCAATGCATTTAAACTGTTTGGCATTGTACTGGTTCACATTACATGACTTTGACTTAGATTTCAGCCTAAAACAGGCCACACTGACTCAAATCAACTGTAAATCACCGAATCTATGCTACTTGACAATATTCAGCCATCAGATTCCGAATTTTGAGTTTCATTCTTTTATTGCTTTAAAGTGCTTTTCAGCTCCTGGAAAAGCCGTTTTCAATGCATTTACACTGTTTGGCATTGTACTGGTTCACATTACATGACTTTGACTTAGATTTCAGGCTAAAACAGGCCACACTGACTCAAATCAACTGTAAATCACCTAATCCATGCTACTTGACAAGATTTAGCTATTAGATTCCGAGTTCTGAGACTTTCATTCTTTTATTGCTTTAAAGTGCTTTTCAGCTCCTGAATGGCCGTTTTCAATGCATTTACACTGTTTGGCATTGTACTGGTTGACATTACATGACTTTGACTTAGATTTCAGCCTAAAACAGGCCACACTGACTCAAATCAACTGTAAATCACCGAATCTATGCTACTTGACAATATTCAGCCATCAGATTCCGAATTTTGAGAGTTTCATTCTTTTATTGCTTTAAGGTGCTTTTCAGCTCCTGGAAAAGCCGTTTTCAATGCATTTACACTGTTTGGCATTGTACTGGTTCACATTACATGACTTTGACTTAGATTTCAGGCTAAAACAGGCCACACTGACTCAAATCAACTGTAAATCACCTAATCCATGCTACTTGACAAGATTTAGCTATTAGATTCCGAGTTCTGAGACTTTCATTCTTTTATTGCTTTAAAGTGCTTTTCAGCTCCTGAATGGCCGTTTTCAATGCATTTACACTGTTTGGCATTGTACTAGTTCACATTACATGACTTTGACTTAGATTTCAGCCTAAAACAGGCCACACTGACTCAAATCAACTGGAAATCACCGAAGCCATGCTACTTGACAAGATTTAGCTATTAGATTCTGAGTTTTGAGACTTTCATTCTTTTATGTTTAAAGTGCTTTTCAGCTCCTTAATAGCCGTTTTCAATGCATTTAAACTGTTTGGCATTGTACTGGTTCACATTACATGACTTTGACTTAGATTTCAGCCTAAAACAGGCCACACTGACTCAAATCAACTGTAAATCACCTAATCCATGCTACTTAAGATTCAGCCATCATATTCCGAGATTTGAGACTTTCATTCTTTTATTGCTTTAAAGTGCTTTTCAGCTCCTGAATAGCCGTTTTCAATGCATTTACACTGTTTGGCATTGTACTGGTTGACATTACATGACTTTGACTTAGAATTTCAGCCTAAAACAGGCCACACTGACTCAAATCAACTGTAAATAACCTAATCCCTGCTACTTGACAAGATTCAGCCATCAGATTCCGAGTTTTGAGACTTTCATTCTTTTATTGCTTTAAAGTGCTTTTCAGCTTGTTAATGGCCGTTTTCAATGCATTTGCACTGTTTGGCATCGTACTAGTTCACATTACATGACTTTGACTTAGATTTCAGGCTAAAACAGGCCACACTGACTCAAATCAACTGGAAATTACCAAATCCATGCTACTTGACAAGATTCAGCCATCAGATTCCGAGTTTTGAGACTTTCATTCTTTTATTGCTTTAAAGTGCTTTTCAGCTCCTGAATGGCCGTTTTCAATGCATTTACACTGTTTGGCATTGTACTAGTTCACATTACATGACTTTGACTTAGATTTCAGCCTAAAACAGGCCACACTGACTCAAATCAACTGGAAATCACCGAAGCCATGCTACTTGACAAGATTTAGCTATTAGATTCCGAGTTTTGAGACTTTCATTCTTTTATGCTTTAAAGTGCTTTTCAGCTCCTTAATAGCCGTTTTCAATGCATTTAAACTGTTTGGCATTCTACTGGTTCACATTACATGACTTTGACTTAGATTTCAGCGTAAAACAGGCCACACTGACTCAAATCAACTGTAAATCACCGAATCTATGCTACTTGACAATATTCAGCCATCAGATTCCGAATTTTGAGAGTTTCATTCTTTTATTGCTTTAAAGTGCTTTTCAGCTCCTGGAAAAGCCGTTTTCAATGCATTTACACTGTTTGGCATTGTACTGGTTCACATTACATGACTTTGACTTAGATTTCAGGCTAAAACAGGCCACACTGACTCAAATCAACTGGAAATCACCGAAGCCATGCTACTTGACAAGATTTAGCTATTAGATTCCGAGTTCTGAGACTTTCATTCTTTTATTGCTTTAAAGTGCTTTTCAGCTCCTGAATAGCCGTTTTCAATGCATTTACACTGTTTGGCATTGTACTGGTTCACATTACATGACTTTGACTTAGATTTCAACCTAAAACAGGCCACACTGACTCAAATCAACTGGAAATCACCTAATCCATGCTACTTGACAAGATTTAGCTATTAGATCAAGATTCTGCCATCAGATTCCGAGTTTTGAGACTTTCATTCTTTTATTGCTTTAAAGTGCTTTTCAGCTCCTGAATAGCCGTTTTCAATGCATTTACACTGTTTGGCATTGTACTGGTTCACATTACATGACTTTGACTTAGATTTCAGCCTAAAACAGGCCACACTGACTCAAATCAACTGGAAATCACCTAATCCATGCTACTTGACAAGATTCAGCAATCAGATTCCGAGTTTTGAGACTTTCATTCTTTTATGCTTTAAAGTGCTTTTCAGCTCCTTAATAGCCGTTTTCAATGCATTTAAACTGTTTGGCATTGTACTGGTTCACATTACATGACTTTGACTTAGATTTCAGGCTAAAGCAGGCCACACTGACTCAAATCAACTGTAAATCACATAATCCATGCTACTTAAGATTCAGCCATCATATTCCGAGATTTGAGACTTTCATTCTTTTATTGCTTTAAAGTGCTTTTCAGCTCCTGAAAAGCCGTTTTCAATGCATTTACACTGTTTGGCATTGTACTGGTTCACATTACATGACTTTGACTTAGATTTCAGCCTAAAACAGGCCACACTGACTCAAATCAACTGTAAATCACCGAATCTATGCTACTTGACAATATTCAGCCATCAGATTCCGAATTTTGAGAGTTTCATTCTTTTATTGCTTTAAAGTGCTTTTCAGCTCCTGAAAAGCTGTTTTCAATGCATTTACACTGTTTGGCATTGTACTGGTTCACATTACATGACTTTGACTTAAATTTCAGGCTAAAACAGGCCACACTGACTCAAATCAACTGTAAATCACCTAATCCATGCTACTTGACAAGATTTAGCTATTAGATTCCGAGTTCTGAGACTTTCATTCTTTTATTGCTTTAAAGTGCTTTTCAGCTCCTGAATGGCCGTTTTCAATGCATTTACACCGTTTGGCATTGTACTAGTTCACATTACATGACTTTGACTTAGATTTCAGCCTAAAACAGGCCACACTGACTCAAATCAACTGGAAATCACCGAAGCCATGCTACTTGACAAGATTTAGGTATTAGATTCCGAGTTTTGAGACTTTCATTCTTTTATGCTTTAAAGTGCTTTTCAGCTCCTTAATAGCCGTTTTCAATGCATTTAAACTGTTTGGCATTGTACTGGTTCACATTACATGACTTTGACTTAGATTTCAGCCTAAAACAGGCCACACTGACTCAAATCAACTGTAAATCACCTAATCCATGCTACTTAAGATTCAGCCATCATATTCCTAGATTTGAGACTTTCATTCTTTTATTGCTTTAAAGTGCTTTTCAGCTCCTTAATAGCCGTTTTCAATGCATTTAAACTGTTTGGCATTGTACTGGTTCACATTACATGACTTTGACTTAGATTTCAGCCTAAAACAGGCCACACTGACTCAAATCAACTGTAAATCACCGAATCTATGCTACTTGACAAGATTCAGCCATCAGATTCCGAATTTTGAGAGTTTCATTCTTTTATTGCTTTAAAGTGCTTTTCAGCTCCTGGAAAAGCCGTTTTCAATGCATTTACACTGTTTGGCATTGTACTGGTTCACATTACATGACTTTGACTTAGATTTCAGGCTAAAACAGGCCACACTGACTCAAATCAACTGGAAATCACCGAAGCCATGCTACTTGACAAGATTTAGCTATTAGATTCCGAGTTCTGAGACTTTCATTCTTTTATTGCTTTAAAGTGCTTTTCAGCTCCTGAATGGCCGTTTTCAATGCATTTACACTGTTTGGCATTGTACTGGTTGACATTACATGACTTTGACTTAGATTTCAGCCTAAAACAGGCCACACTGACTCAAATCAACTGTAAATAACCGAATCTATGCTACTTGACAATATTCAGCCATCAGATTCCGAATTTTGAGAGTTTCATTCTTTTATTGCTTTAAGGTGCTTTTCAGCTCCTGGAAAAGCCGTTTTCAATGCATTTACACTGTTTGGCATTGTACTGGTTGACATTACATGACTTTGACTTAGATTTCAGCCTAAAACAGGCCACACTGACTCAAATCAACTGTAAATCACCGAATCTATGCTACTTGACAATATTCAGCCATCAGATTCCGAATTTTTAGAGTTTCATTCTTTTATTGCTTTAAAGTGCTTTTCAGCTCCTGAAAAGCCGTTTTCAATGCATTTACACTGTTTGGCATTGTACTGGTTCACATTACATGACTTTGACTTAGATTTCAGGCTAAAACAGGCCACACTGACTCAAATCAACTGTAAATCACCTAATCCATGCTACTTGACAAGATTTAGCTATTAGATCAAGATTCTGCCATCAGATTCCGAGTTTTGAGACTTTCATTCTTTTATTGCTTTAAAGTGCTTTTCAGCTCCTGAATAGCCGTTTTCAATGCATTTACACTGTTTGGCATTGTACTGGTTCACATTACATGACTTTGACTTAGATTTCAGCCTAAAAGAGGCCACACTGACTCAAATCAACTGGAAATCACCTACTCCATGCTACTTGACAAGATTTAGCTATTAGATCAAGATTCTGCCATCAGATTCCGAGTTTTGAGACTTTCATTCTTTTATTGCTTTAAAGTGCTTTTCAGCTCCTGAATAGCCGTTTTCAATGCATTTACACTGTTTGGCATTGTACTGGTTCACATTACATGATTTTGACTTAGATTTCAGGCTAAAACAGCCCACACTGACTCAAATCAACTGGAAATCACCGAATCCATGCTACTTGACAAGATTCAGCAATCAGATTCCGAGTTTTGAGACTTTCATTCTTTTATGCTTTAAAGTGCTTTTCAGCTCCTTAATAGCCGTTTTCAATGCATTTAAACTGTTTGGCATTGTACTGGTTCACATTACATGACTTTGACTTAGATTTCAGGCTAAAGCAGGCCACACTGACTCAAATCAACTGTAAATCACATAATCCATGCTACTTAAGATTCAGCCATCATATTCCGAGATTTGAGACTTTCATTCTTTTATTGCTTTAAAGTGCTTTTCAGCTCCTGAAAAGCCGTTTTCAATGCATTTACACTGTTTGGCATTGTACTGGTTCACATTACATGACTTTGACTTAGATTTCAGCCTAAAACAGGCCACACTGACTCAAATCAACTGTAAATCACCGAATCTATGCTACTTGACAATATTCAGCCATCAGATTCCGAATTTTGAGAGTTTCATTCTTTTATTGCTTTAAAGTGCTTTTCAGCTCCTGAAAAGCTGTTTTCAATGCATTTACACTGTTTGGCATTGTACTGGTTCACATTACATGACTTTGACTTAAATTTCAGCCTAAAACAGGCCACACTGACTCAAATCAACTGTAAATCACCTAATCCATGCTACTTGACAAGATTTAGCTATTAGATTCCGAGTTCTGAGACTTTCATTCTTTTATTGCTTTAAAGTGCTTTTCAGCTCCTGAATGGCCGTTTTCAATGCATTTACACCGTTTGGCATTGTACTAGTTCACATTACATGACTTTGACTTAGATTTCAGCCTAAAACAGGCCACACTGACTCAAATCAACTGGAAATCACCGAAGCCATGCTACTTGACAAGATTTAGGTATTAGATTCCGAGTTTTGAGACTTTCATTCTTTTATGCTTTAAAGTGCTTTTCAGCTCCTTAATAGCCGTTTTCAATGCATTTAAACTGTTTGGCATTGTACTGGTTCACATTACATGACTTTGACTTAGATTTCAGCCTAAAACAGGCCACACTGACTCAAATCAACTGTAAATCACCTAATCCATGCTACTTAAGATTCAGCCATCATATTCCTAGATTTGAGACTTTCATTCTTTTATTGCTTTAAAGTGCTTTTCAGCTCCTTAATAGCCGTTTTCAATACATTTAAACTGTTTGGCATTGTACTGGTTCACATTACATGACTTTGACTTAGATTTCAGCCTAAAACAGGCCACACTGACTCAAATCAACTGTAAATCACCGAATCTATGCTACTTGACAAGATTCAGCCATCAGATTCCGAATTTTGAGAGTTTCATTCTTTTATTGCTTTAAAGTGCTTTTCAGCTCCTGGAAAAGCCGTTTTCAATGCATTTACACTGTTTGGCATTGTACTGGTTCACATTACATGACTTTGACTTAGATTTCAGGCTAAAACAGGCCACACTGACTCAAATCAACTGGAAATCACCGAAGCCATGCTACTTGACAAGATTTAGCTATTAGATTCCGAGTTCTGAGACTTTCATTCTTTTATTGCTTTAAAGTGCTTTTCAGCTCCTGAATGGCCGTTTTCAATGCATTTACACTGTTTGGCATTGTACTGGTTGACATTACATGACTTTGACTTAGATTTCAGCCTAAAACAGGCCACACTGACTCAAATCAACTGTAAATAACCGAATCTATGCTACTTGACAATATTCAGCCATCAGATTCCGAATTTTGAGAGTTTCATTCTTTTATTGCTTTAAGGTGCTTTTCAGCTCCTGGAAAAGCCGTTTTCAATGCATTTACACTGTTTGGCATTGTACTGGTTGACATTACATGACTTTGACTTAGATTTCAGCCTAAAACAGGCCACACTGACTCAAATCAACTGTAAATCACCGAATCTATGCTACTTGACAATATTCAGCCATCAGATTCCGAATTTTTAGAGTTTCATTCTTTTATTGCTTTAAAGTGCTTTTCAGCTCCTGAAAAGCCGTTTTCAATGCATTTACACTGTTTGGCATTGTACTGGTTCACATTACATGACTTTGACTTAGATTTCAGGCTAAAACAGGCCACACTGACTCAAATCAACTGTAAATCACCTAATCCATGCTACTTGACAAGATTTAGCTATTAGATCAAGATTCTGCCATCAGATTCCGAGTTTTGAGACTTTCATTCTTTTATTGCTTTAAAGTGCTTTTCAGCTCCTGAATAGCCGTTTTCAATGCATTTACACTGTTTGGCATTGTACTGGTTCACATTACATGACTTTGACTTAGATTTCAGCCTAAAAGAGGCCACACTGACTCAAATCAACTGGAAATCACCTAATCCATGCTACTTGACAAGATTTAGCTATTAGATCAAGATTCTGCCATCAGATTCCGAGTTTTGAGACTTTCATTCTTTTATTGCTTTAAAGTGCTTTTCAGCTCCTGAATAGCCGTTTTCAATGCATTTACACTGTTTGGCATTGTACTGGTTCACATTACATGATTTTGACTTAGATTTCAGGCTAAAACAGCCCACACTGACTCAAATCAACTGGAAATCACCGAATCCATGCTACTTGACAAGATTCAGCAATCAGATTCCGAGTTTTGAGACTTTCATTCTTTTATGCTTTAAAGTGCTTTTCAGCTCCTTAATAGCCGTTTTCAATGCATTTAAACTGTTTGGCATTGTACTGGTTCACATTACATGACTTTGACTTAGATTTCAGGCTAAAGCAGGCCACACTGACTCAAATCAACTGTAAATCACATAATCCATGCTACTTAAGATTCAGCCATCATATTCCGAGATTTGAGACTTTCATTCTTTTATTGCTTTAAAGTGCTTTTCAGCTCCTGAAAAGCCGTTTTCAATGCATTTACACTGTTTGGCATTGTACTGGTTCACATTACATGACTTTGACTTAGATTTCAGCCTAAAACAGGCCACACTGACTCAAATCAACTGTAAATCACCTAATCCATGCTACTTAAGATTCAGCCATCATATTCCTAGATTTGAGACTTTCATTCTTTTATTGCTTTAAAGTGCTTTTCAGCTCCTGAAAAGCCGTTTTCAATGCATTTACACTGTTTGGCATTGTACTGGTTCACATTACATGACTTTGACTTAGATTTCAGCCTAAAACAGGCCACACTGACTCAAATCAACTGTAAATCACCTAATCCATGCTACTTGACAAGATTTAGCTATTAGATTCCGAGTTCTGAGACTTTCATTCTTTTATTGCTTTAAAGTGCTTTTCAGCTCCTGAATGGCCGTTTTCAATGCATTTACACCGTTTGGCATTGTACTAGTTCACATTACATGACTTTGACTTAGATTTCAGCCTAAAACAGGCCACACTGACTCAAATCAACTGGAAATCACCGAAGCCATGCTACTTGACAAGATTTAGGTATTAGATTCCGAGTTTTGAGACTTTCATTCTTTTATGCTTTAAAGTGCTTTTCAGCTCCTTAATAGCCGTTTTCAATGCATTTAAACTGTTTGGCATTGTACTGGTTCACATTACATGACTTTGACTTAGATTTCAGCCTAAAACAGGCCACACTGACTCAAATCAACTGTAAATCACCTAATCCATGCTACTTAAGATTCAGCCATCATATTCCTAGATTTGAGACTTTCATTCTTTTATTGCTTTAAAGTGCTTTTCAGCTCCTTAATAGCCGTTTTTAATGCATTTAAACTGTTTGGCATTGTACTGGTTCACATTACATGACTTTGACTTAGATTTCAGCCTAAAACAGGCCACACTGACTCAAATCAACTGTAAATCACCGAATCTATGCTACTTGACAATATTCAGCCATCAGATTCCGAATTTTGAGAGTTTCATTCTTTTATTGCTTTAAAGTGCTTTTCAGCTCCTGGAAAAGCCGTTTTCAATGCATTTACACTGTTTGGCATTGTACTGGTTCACATTACATGACTTTGACTTAGATTTCAGGCTAAAACAGGCCACACTGACTCAAATCAACTGTAAACCACCTAATCCATGCTACTTGACAAGATTTAGCTATTAGATTCCGAGTTCTGAGACTTTCATTCTTTTATTGCTTTAACGTGCTTTTCAGCTCCTGAATGGCCGTTTTCAATGCATTTACACTGTTTGGCATTGTACTGGTTGACATTACATGACTTTGACTTAGATTTCAGCCTAAAACAGGCCACACTGACTCAAATCAACTGTAAATCACCGAATCTATGCTACTTGACAATATTCAGCCATCAGATTCCGAATTTTGAGAGTTTCATTCTTTTATTGCTTTAAGGTGCTTTTCAGCTCCTGGAAAAGCCGTTTTCAATGCATTTACACTGTTTGGCATTGTACTGGTTCACATTACATGACTTTGACTTAGATTTCAGGCTAAAACAGGCCACACTGACTCAAATCAACTGTAAATCACCTAATCCATGCTACTTGACAAGATTTAGCTATTAGATTCCGAGTTCTGAGACTTTCATTCTTTTATTGCTTTAAAGTGCTTTTCAGCTCCTGAATGGCCGTTTTCAATGCATTTACACTGTTTGGCATTGTACTAGTTCACATTACATGACTTTGACTTAGATTTCAGCCTAAAACAGGCCACACTTACTCAATTCAACTGGAAATCACCGAAGCCATGCTACTTGACAAGATTTAGCTATTAAATTCTGAGTTTTGAGACTTTCATTCTTTTATTGCTTTAAAGTGCTTTTCAGCTTGTTAATGGCCGTTTTCAATGCATTTGCACTGTTTGGCATCGTACTAGTTCACATTACATGACTTTGACTTAGATTTCAGCCTAAAACAGGCCACACTGACTCAAATCAACTGGAAATCACCGAAGCCATGCTACTTGACAAGATTTAGCTATTAGATTCTGAGTTTTGAGACTTTCATTCTTTTATGCTTTAAAGTGCTTTTCAGCTCCTTAATAGCCGTTTTCAATGCATTTACACTGTTTGGCATTGTACTGGTTGACATTACATGACTTTGACTTAGAATTTCAGCCTAAAACAGGCCACACTGACTCAAATCAACTGTAAATAACCTAATCCCTGCTACTTCACAAGATTCAGCCATCAGATTCCGAGTTTTGAGACTTTCATTCTTTTATTGCTTTAAAGTGCTTTTCAGCTTGTTAATGGCCGTTTTCAATGCATTTGCACTGTTTGGCATCGTACTAGTTCACATTACATGACTTTGACTTAGATTTCAGGCTAAAACAGGCCACACTGACTCAAATCAACTGGAAATTACCAAATCCATGCTACTTGACAAGATTCAGCCATCAGATTCCGAGTTTTGAGACTTTCATTCTTTTATTGCTTTAAAGTGCTTTTCAGCTCCTGAATGGCCGTTTTCAATGCATTTACACTGTTTGGCATTGTACTAGTTCACATTACATGACTTTGACTTAGATTTCAGCCTAAAACAGGCCACACTGACTCAAATCAACTGGAAATCACCGAAGCCATGCTACTTGACAAGATTTAGCTATTAGATTCCGAGTTTTGAGACTTTCATTCTTTTATGCTTTAAAGTGCTTTTCAGCTCCTTAATAGCCGTTTTCAATGCATTTAAACTGTTTGGCATTGTACTGGTTCACATTACATGACTTTGACTTAGATTTCAGCGTAAAACAGGCCACACTGACTCAAATCAACTGTAAATCACCGAATCTATGCTACTTGACAATATTCAGCCATCAGATTCCGAATTTTGAGAGTTTCATTCTTTTATTGCTTTAAAGTGCTTTTCAGCTCCTGGAAAAGCCGTTTTCAATGCATTTACACTGTTTGGCATTGTACTGGTTCACATTACATGACTTTGACTTAGATTTCAGGCTAAAACAGGCCACACTAACTCAAATCAACTGGAAATCACCGAAGCCATGCTACTTGACAAGATTTAGCTATTAGATTCCGAGTTCTGAGACTTTCATTCTTTTATTGCTTTAAAGTGCTTTTCAGCTCCTGAATGGCCGTTTTCAATGCATTTACACTGTTTGGCATTGTACTGGTTGACATTACATGACTTTGACTTAGATTTCAGCCTAAAACAGGCCACACTGACTCAAATCAACTGTAAATAACCGAATCTATGCTACTTGACAATATTCAGCCATCAGATTCCGAATTTTGAGAGTTTCATTCTTTTATTGCTTTAAGGTGCTTTTCAGCTCCTGGAAAAGCCTTTTTCAATGCATTTACACTGTTTGGCATTGTACTGGTTGACATTACATGACTTTGACTTAGATTTCAGCCTAAAACAGGCCACACTGACTCAAATCAACTGTAAATCACCGAATCTATGCTACTTGACAAGATTTAGCTATTAGATTCCGAGTTCTGAGACTTTCATTCTTTTATTGC
This sequence comes from Osmerus eperlanus, assembly GCF_963692335.1. Classification (NCBI taxonomy): domain Eukaryota; kingdom Metazoa; phylum Chordata; class Actinopteri; order Osmeriformes; family Osmeridae; genus Osmerus; species Osmerus eperlanus. The sequence continues at coordinate 8,323,425 of NC_085045.1, read as the reverse complement.
TTTAAAGTGCTTTTCAGCTCCTGAATGGCCGTTTTCAATGCATTTACACTGTTTGGCATTGTACTGGTTGACATTACATGACTTTGACTTAGATTTCATCCTAAAACAGGCCACACTGACTCAAATCAACTGTAAATAACCTAATCCCTGCTACTTGACAAGATTCAGCCATCAGATTCCGAGTTTTGAGACTTTCATTCTTTTATTGCTTTAAAGTGCTTTTCAGCTCCTGAATAGCCGTTTTCAATGCATTTACACTGTTTGGCATTGTACTGGTTCACATTACATGACTTTGACTTAGATTTCAGCCTAAAACAGGCCACACTGACTCAAATCAACTGGAAATCACCGAAGCCATGCTACTTGACAAGATTTAGGTATTAGATTCCGAGTTTTGAGACTTTCATTCTTTTATGCTTTAAAGTGCTTTTCAGCTCCTTAATAGCCGTTTTCAATGCATTTAAACTGTTTGGCATTGTACTGGTTCACATTACATGACTTTGACTTAGATTTCAGCCTAAAACAGGCCACACTGACTCAAATCAACTGTAAATCACCGAATCTATGCTACTTGACAATATTCAGCCATCAGATTCCGAATTTTGAGAGTTTCATTCTTTTATTGCTTTAAAGTGCTTTTCAGCTCCTGGAAAAGCCGTTTTCAATGCATTTACACTGTTTGGCATTGTACTGGTTCACATTACATGACTTTGACTTAGATTTCAGGCTAAAACAGGCCACACTGACTCAAATCAACTGTAAATCACCTAATCCATGCTACTTGACAAGATTTAGCTATTAGATTCCGAGTTCTGAGACTTTCATTCTTTTATTGCTTTAAAGTGCTTTTCAGCTCCTGAATGGCCGTTTTCAATGCATTTACACTGTTTGGCATCGTACTAGTTCACATTACATGACTTTGACTTAGATTTCAGCCTAAAACAGGCCACACTGACTCAAATCAACTGGAAATTACCAAATCCATGCTACTTGACAAGATTCAGCCATCAGATTCCGAGTTTTGAGACTTTCATTCTTTTATTGCTTTAAAGTGCTTTTCAGCTCCTGAATGGCCGTTTTCAATGCATTTAAACTGTTTGGCATTGTACTGGTTCACATTACATGACTTTGACTTAGATTTCAGCGTAAAACAGGCCACACTGACTCAAATCAACTGTAAATAACCTAATCCCTGCTACTTGACAAGATTCAGCCATCAGATTCCGAGTTTTGAGACTTTCATTCTTTTATTGCTTTAAAGTGCTTTTCAGCTTGTTAATGGCCGTTTTCAATGCATTTGCACTGTTTGGCATCGTACTAGTTCACATTACATGACTTTGACTTAGATTTCAGGCTAAAACAGGCCACACTGACTCAAATCAACTGGAAATTACCAAATCCATGCTACTTGACAAGATTCAGCCATCAGATTCCGAGTTTTGAGACTTTCATTCTTTTATTGCTTTAAAGTGCTTTTCAGCTCCTGAATAGCCGTTTTCAATGCATTTACACTGTTTGGCATTGTACTGGTTCACATTACATGACTTTGACTTAGATTTCAGCCTAAAACAGGCCACACTGACTCAAATCAACTGGAAATCACCGAAGCCATGCTACTTGACAAGATTTAGGTATTAGATTCCGAGTTTTGAGACTTTCATTCTTTTATGCTTTAAAGTGCTTTTCAGCTCCTTAATAGCCGTTTTCAATGCATTTAAACTGTTTGGCATTGTACTGGTTCACATTACATGACTTTGACTTAGATTTCAGCCTAAAACAGGCCACACTGACTCAAATCAACTGGAAATCACCGAAGCCATGCTACTTGACAAGATTTAGGTATTAGATTCCGAGTTTTGAGACTTTCATTCTTTTATGCTTTAAAGTGCTTTTCAGCTCCTTAATAGCCGTTTTCAATGCATTTAAACTGTTTGGCATTGTACTGGTTCACATTACATGACTTTGACTTAGATTTCAGCCTAAAACAGGCCACACTGACTCAAATCAACTGTAAATCACCGAATCTATGCTACTTGACAATATTCAGCCATCAGATTCCAAATTTTGAGAGTTTCATTCTTTTATTGCTTTAAAGTGCTTTTCAGCTCCTGGAAAAGCCGTTTTCAATGCATTTACACTGTTTGGCATTGTACTGGTTCACATTACATGACTTTGACTTAGATTTCAGGCTAAAACAGGCCACACTGACTCAAATCAACTGTAAATCACCTAATCCATGCTACTTGACAAGATTTAGCTATTAGATTCCGAGTTCTGAGACTTTCATTCTTTTATTGCTTTAAAGTGCTTTTCAGCTCCTGAATGGCCGTTTTCAATGCATTTACACTGTTTGGCATTGTACTGGTTGACATTACATGACTTTGACTTAGATTTCAGACTAAAACAGGCCACACTGACTCAAATCAACTGTAAATCACCGAATCTATGCTACTTGACAATATTCAGCCATCAGATTCCGAATTTTGAGAGTTTCATTCTTTTATTGCTTTAAGGTGCTTTTCAGCTCCTGGAAAAGCCGTTTTCAATGCATTTACACTGTTTGGCATTGTACTGGTTCACATTACATGACTTTGACTTAGATTTCAGGCTAAAACAGGCCACACTGACTCAAATCAACTGTAAATCACCTAATCCATGCTACTTGACAAGATTTAGCTATTAGATTCCGAGTTCTGAGACTTTCATTCTTTTATTGCTTTAAAGTGCTTTTCATCTCCTTAATAGCCGTTTTCAATGCATTTAAAGTGCTTTTCAGCTCCTGAATAGCCGTTTTCAATGCAATTACACTGTTTGGCATTGTACTGGTTGACATTACATGACTTTGACTTAGATTTCAGCCTAAAACAGGCCACACTGACTCAAATCAATTGTAAATCACCTAATCCATGCTACTTGACAAGATTTAGCCATTAGATTACGAGTTTTGAGACTTTCATTCTTTTATTGCTGTAAAGTGCTTTTCAGCTTGTTAATGGCCGTTTTCAATGCATTTACACTGTTTGGCATCGTACTAGTTCACATTACATGACTTTGACTTATATTTCAGGCTACAACAGGCCACACTGACTCAAATCAACTGTAAATCACCTAATCCATGCTACTTGACAAGATTCAGCCATCAGATTCCGAGTTTTGAGACTTTCATTCCTTTATTCCTTTAAAGTGCTTTTCAGCTTGTTAATGGCCGTTTTTAATGCAGTTGCACTGTTTGGCATCGTACTAGTTCACATTACATGACTTTGACTTAGATTTCAGGCTAAAACAGGCCACACTGACTCAAATCAACTGTAAATCACCTAATCCATGCTACTTGACAAGATTCAGCCATCAGATTCCGAGTTCTGAGACTTTCATTCTTTTATTGCTTTAAAGTGCTTTTCAGCTCCCGAATGGCCGTTTTCAATGCATTTACACTGTTTGGCATTGTACTGGTTGGCATTACATGACTTTGACTTAGATTTCAGGCTAAAACAGGCCACACTGACTCAAATCAACTGTAAATCACCTAATCCATGCTACTTGACAAGATTTAGCTATTAGATTCCGAGTTTTGAGACTCTCATTCTTTTATTGCTTTAAAGTGCTTTTCAGCTCCTTAATAGCTGTTTTCAATGCATTTAAACTGTTTGGCATTGTACTGGTTCACATTACATGACTTTGACTTATATTTCAGGCTACAACAGGCCACACTGACTCAAATCAACTGTAAATCACCTAATCCATGCTACTTGACAAGATTCAGCCATCAGATTCCGAGTTTTGAGACTTTCATTCTTTTATTCCTTTAAAGTGCTTTTCAGCTTGTTAATGGCCGTTTTTAATGCAGTTGCACTGTTTGGCATCGTACTAGTTCACATTACATGACTTTGACTTAGATTTCAGGCTAAAACAGGCCACACTGACTCAAATCAACTGTAAATCACCTAATCCATGCTACTTGACAAGATTTAGCTATTAGATTCCGAGTTTTGAGACTCTCATTCTTTTATTGCTTTAAAGTGCTTTTCAGCTCCTTAATAGCTGTTTTCAATGCATTTAAACTGTTTGGCATTGTACTGGTTCACATTACATGACTTTGACTTAGATTTCAGCCTAAAACAGGCCACACTGACTCAAATCAACTGTAAATCACCTAATCCATGCTACTTGACAAGATTTAGCCATCAGATTCCGAGTTTTGAGACTTTCGTTCTTTTATGCTTTAAAGTGCTTTTCAGATCCTTAATAGCCGTTTTCAATGCATTTAAACTGTTTGGCATTGTACTGGTTGACATTACATGACTTTGACTTAGATTTCAGCCTAAAACAGGCCACACTGACTCAAATCAACTGTAAATCACATAATCCATGCTACTTGACAAGATTTAGCTATTAGATTCCGAGTTTTGAGACTTTCATTCTTTTATTGCTTTAAAGTGCTTTTCAGCTCCTGAAAAGCCGTTTTCAATGCATTTACACTGTTTGGCATTGTACTGGTTCACATTACATGACTTTGACTTAGATTTCAGGCTAAAACAGGCCACACTGACTCAAATCAACTGTAAATCACCTAATCCATGCTACTTGACAAGATTCAGCCATCAGATTCCGAGTTTTGAGACTTTCATTCTTTTATTCCTTTAAAGTGCTTTTCAGCTTGTTAATGGCCGTTTTCAATGCATTTGCACTGTTTGGCATCATACTAGTTCACATTACATGACTTTGACTTAGATTTCAGGCTAAAACAGGCCACACTGACTCAAATCAACTGTAAATCACCTAATCCATGCTACTTGACAAGATTTAGCAATTAGATTCCGAGTTTTGAGACTCTCATTCTTTTATTTCTTTAAAGTGCTTTTCAGCTCCTTAATAGCCGTTTTCAATGCATTTAAACTGTTTGGCATTGTACTGGTTGACATTACATGACTTTGACTTAGATTTCAGCCTAAAACAGGCCACACTGACTCAAATCAACTGTAAATCACCTAATCCATGCTACTTGACAAGATTCAGCCATCAGATTACGAGTTTTGAGACTTTCATTCTTTTATTCCTTTAAAGTGCTTTTCAGCTTGTTAATGGCCGTTTTCAATGCAGTTGCACTGTTTGGCATCGTACTAGTTCACATTACATGACTTTGACTTAGATTTCAGGCTAAAACAGGCCACACTGACTCAAATCAACTGTAAATCACCTAATCCATGCTACTTGACAAGATTCAGCCATCAGATTCCGAGTTTTGAGACTTTCATTCTTTTATTGCTTTAAAGTGCTTTTCAGCTCCTGAATAGCCATTTTCAATGCATTTACACTGTTTGGCATTGTACTGGTTGACATTACATGACTTTGACTTAGATTTCAGCCTAAAACAGCCCACACTGACTCAAATCAACTGGAAATCACGAATCCATGCTACTTGACAAGATTCAGCCATCAGATTCCGAGTTTTGAGACTTTCATTCTTTTATGCTTTAAAGTGCTTTTCAGCTCCTTAATAGCCGTTTTCAATGCATTTACACTGTTTGGCATTGTACTGGTTCACATTACATGACTTTGACTTAGATTTCAGCTTAAAACAGGCCACGCTGACTCAAATCAACTGTAAATCACCGAATCTATGCTACTTGACAAGATTCAGCCATCAGATTCCGAGTTTTGAGACTTTCATTCTTTTATTGCTTTAAAGTGCTTTTCAGCTTGTTAATGGCCGTTTTCAATGCATTTACACTGTTTGGCATTGTACTGGTTGACATTACATGACTTTGACTTAGATTTCAGCCTAAAACAGGACACACTGACTCAAATCAACTGGAAATCACTGAATCCATGCTACTTGACAAGATTTAGCTATTAGATTCCGAGTTTTGAGACTCTCATTCTTTTATTGCTTTAAAGTGCTTTTCAGCTTGTTAATGGCCGTTTTCAATGCATTTACACTGTTTGGCATCATACTAGTTCACATTACATGACTTTGACTTAGATTTCAGGCTAAAACAGGCCACACTGACTCAAATCAACTGTAAATCACCTAATCCATGCTACTTGACAAGATTCAGCCATCAGATTCCGAGTTTTGAGACTTTCATTCTTTTATTCCTTTAAAGTGCTTTTCAGCTTGTTAATGGCCGTTTTCAATGCATTTGCACTGTTTGGCATCATACTAGTTCACATTACATGACTTTGACTTAGATTTCAGGCTAAAACAGGCCACACTGACTCAAATCAACTGTAAATCACCTAATCCATGCTACTTGACAAGATTTAGCAATTAGATTCCGAGTTTTGAGACTCTCATTCTTTTATTTCTTTAAAGTGCTTTTCAGCTCCTTAATAGCCGTTTTCAATGCATTTAAACTGTTTGGCATTGTACTGGTTGACATTACATGACTTTGACTTAGATTTCAGCCTAAAACAGGCCACACTGACTCAAATCAACTGTAAATCACCTAATCCATGCTACTTGACAAGATTCAGCCATCAGATTACGAGTTTTGAGACTTTCATTCTTTTATTCCTTTAAAGTGCTTTTCAGCTTGTTAATGGCCGTTTTCAATGCAGTTGCACTGTTTGGCATCGTACTAGTTCACATTACATGACTTTGACTTAGATTTCAGGCTAAAACAGGCCACACTGACTCAAATCAACTGTAAATCACCTAATCCATGCTACTTGACAAGATTCAGCCATCAGATTCCGAGTTTTGAGACTTTCATTCTTTTATTGCTTTAAAGTGCTTTTCAGCTCCTGAATAGCCATTTTCAATGCATTTACACTGTTTGGCATTGTACTGGTTGACATTACATGACTTTGACTTAGATTTCAGCCTAAAACAGCCCACACTGACTCAAATCAACTGGAAATCACGAATCCATGCTACTTGACAAGATTCAGCCATCAGATTCCGAGTTTTGAGACTTTCATTCTTTTATGCTTTAAAGTGCTTTTCAGCTCCTTAATAGCCGTTTTCAATGCATTTACACTGTTTGGCATTGTACTGGTTCACATTACATGACTTTGACTTAGATTTCAGCTTAAAACAGGCCACGCTGACTCAAATCAACTGTAAATCACCGAATCTATGCTACTTGACAAGATTCAGCCATCAGATTCCGAGTTTTGAGACTTTCATTCTTTTATTGCTTTAAAGTGCTTTTCAGCTTGTTAATGGCCGTTTTCAATGCATTTACACTGTTTGGCATTGTACTGGTTGACATTACATGACTTTGACTTAGATTTCAGCCTAAAACAGGACACACTGACTCAAATCAACTGGAAATCACTGAATCCATGCTACTTGACAAGATTTAGCTATTAGATTCCGAGTTTTGAGACTCTCATTCTTTTATTGCTTTAAAGTGCTTTTCAGCTTGTTAATGGCCGTTTTCAATGCATTTACACTGTTTGGCATCGTACTAGTTCACATTACATGACTTTGACTTAGATTTCAGGCTAAAACAGGCCACACTGACTCAAATCAACTGTAAATCACCTAATCCATGCTACTTGACAAGATTCAGTCATCAGATTCCGAGTTTTGAGACTTTCATTCTTTTATTGCTTTAAAGTGCTTTTCAGCTCCTGAATAGCCGTTTTCAATGCATTTACACTGTTTGGCATTGTACTGGTTCACATTACATGACTTTGACTTAGATTTCAGGCTAAAACAGGCCACACTGACTCAAATCAACTGTAAATCACCTAATCCATGCAACTTAAGATTCAGCCATCATATTCCGAGATTTGAGACTTTCATTCTTTTATTGCTTTAAAGTGCTTTTCAGCTCTCTCTGCTTTCATGGTGCGTGTCTGTTTGGTTGCCACGGTGATGGCGCAGCTGTGATAGCTAACGAGCTAGGCAGAGAGAAAAACGAACATTTACCTAGCATCCACACCTCAAACAAGTTGACCTAGACGCAAAACTACACGTCCAATCAATAAAATTAGGATATTTTCCGAGACCCAAGACTCTGCCGAAACCAGAGATGTCCTTTTTATGTCTGTGCGGTCAGAAATACGACTCTACCGGCAGTTTCAAAATCTTGTTTCTTTCGCTTTCTCTGACGGATTTTACCCACCTCTCCATTGAAGTTAGTGAGAGAATTTGAAAGGCTGCTCTCGCTTCAAGGCTCATAGCTGAAAATCTGTAAATGTGAGCTCTTTAGTAGTTACATTGGCTGAAAGAGGACAATTTTTCCTACATTTTAAGGTATAACTTGTTTCTGTAAGTTAAACTATATGAACGTTAGAGGAATCTGTTTGACAAATTAGTTGAATTTCATAAAAAGAGCAGCCAGCTTATTCATAAAAATCAAGAAGGAGCAAACATTTTAATGTATTTCAAACTGTTATAATTCAAAATTGGCTGAATATTAGAAAAAGCTGAATCATTTGGGAATAGCTGAATGTCTTGTGAACGTTTTAAAGGTTGAATGGTGTCTCTAGCTGAAAGTATGCTGAAGTAGGTACGTTTGAAAGAGGAGGAAGCTTTTTAATGATTTGAAAGGATTTACCATTACTTTTAATGGGAGAATAATTTGCACAAAAACCTTAATGTCTTAAAAAGTATAAAAGTGAGAAATACCAAAAGTCATAGCCAACATCTCCTGAAGGAGCTGAACGTTTTGATACAAACATTGTAGGAATCGGTGAAAGTATGCAGGACTAGTTAAAGGCCAAAAAACGGCGGAAGAACTAAGAAGTTGAAAAACAATAGTGAGAATGCTGAACAGCATTCTCACAACTAGAGAGGATACAATTTCTGGAGAAATTGTAGGGTGTACTTGCTTGGGTCGGTTGCACAGGGGTCCGTTTTTTAATGACATTTTTACAACTGATATTTCTGTATATTTTATATAAAAATGCATACTTATTATTTATAAAGATTACATAGACGTAAAAGCATCTTTTTTTTTGCTGCTCATTTACAACTCAAAATACGAGTGAAGTGTAGAATGAAATATGATGTCTTCTTATTTCCCCTGCAAGAGGCAGCCTCATAGCTGAATCAAAACGAACTAGAGAGGGTACAATTTCTGGGGAAATTGTAGGGTGTGCTTGCTTGCGTCGGTTGCACAGGGGTCTGTTTTTGAATGACATTTTTACAACTGATTTCTGTATATTTTATATGAAAATGCATACTTATTATTTATAAAGATTAAATAGATTTAAAAGCATTTTTTTTTGGCTGCTCATTTACAACTGAAAATACGAGTGAAGTGTAGAATGAAATAGATGTCTTCTCATTTCCCCTGCAAGAGGCAGCCTCATCGTTGAATCAAAACGAATAAATTTGGCAGACCGGTGTAAAAATTGACCTAATCTCTATGACTTAAACGTCATTTTAAGTTTTTCCCTTCTCATGATATTTTCAGGCATTTAGCCTACTCATTGCATTCATTCATTAATAAAGAACCCCCTTTGAAGATTATTCTACGACGTTACCCGGCAGTAGAAGATGGAATCGCGATTCAAACAGTACCATCTGCTAACTGAAAATATGCCCCCCAAAACGTAAATAAGCTTGACATTTATTTAGTGGAAAATCGCTCATTCATAAAAAGCTCACTGGTAGCGATCATTGTCAGTAACAACGCAAAATGCGATATAGCCCTGTGTGGAGAAGCTGCCCCGGTAAATTGTACTACTACGGTACAGTACTACTGTAGACTACTGCTGTGTTCGTCTTGGTAGCGATTGCGTTGGTTGAATTGGATTTAACGTTCCGTTGTACGGTTTAGGCTGAAATTAATTATTTTCATGAACAGATTGACAACGTTTAGGCTGTGACAATGAAGTTCAGGTTAGTAGTTAGATAGACTTTTGATTTAAGTAAGGGGAGTGCCGAACATTTTCTGTCGCCGTTTGACTTCCTAAACAGCTGTGTACTGTAGATGTTTTTGTAGTGTGTCTCGCGTAAGCTACGTTGCAGTGAGCTACACTGGTTTGAAACCACAGGTAATGGTAATTTCACCAACAAATCGTTTACTAATGTCAGAATAAATCCTACAACGAAAATGAGGTGTGTGAGGAATGTTTATTTTAACGATTGAAAACAGATACATCATAGACCACTGTAGTATGTGTTGCCCGGGCAACACAGGCTAATGTCATGATGCTAATATTTCAGTGAAATAGTAGACTACTGTTTCCGAAAGTAGATGTACTTTCTTAATAATATCAGCTTATATTGTACATTACACATCACAATTGTGTGTCATATCACAAAGTAAAATGAGTAAATAGTTATCACCCTGGCCTCTTTGCTTGTGGCGTTTCTGCAGCTGCCTTGCAGTAAAGCTATAGTTAGCCTAGCTATCCCCCAAGTTAACAGATGCGAAACGAATGTTCTGCCAAAGGTAGTCACGCGTGTTTTCGTGACGTTAGTGACGTAGTGACGTTAATAACGTCAGTGACTGTGGCTAGCAAATTAGCCACCGTTAGCTTCACTTTTCGCCACAAAAACTTAACTTAAGCCCAAACCATGCAACGGAACGTAAATTCCAATAGAAGCAACTCAATCGCTACCAAGACGAAACTTTGGACACCTACGTTGTCTATGTAGGCCAAATATTGACTGAGTTTTAGGGGGGCAAAAAGAATAATAACTAGAAACGGCTGTTCCTGCGAAACAGCAGTGAGAATGCTGAAAACCTGAATGGGGATAGCTGACCATGCTAAAAAAGCTGAAAATAGTGAAAATTTAGTAGAAAGTTATAAGCTGAAGCTTCAAAGCAACCGAAAGGTATTTTTGAAAGGGGCTGGAGCAGCATTCCAACAATGATTTGAAAGGATTTACCATTACTTTTAAAGGGAGAATAATTTGCACAAAAACCTTAATATTTTAAAAAGTATAAAAGTGAGAAATGAGAAAATACCCGCAAGCTGAAATGAATTTCAAAAATGTGTGAGTCACACAAAAGAGGCAGTGTGGAAGCTGAACTGCATCATCTTAACAAAGATAAGAGCTAAAATAGCCTACAATGTGGGAGAAGCTGAAAGCTGAACTGTTAAACAGAAGAAGTAGGCTAGCTAGTCGTAACAAGAATATTATCGTTTTAACAGATGAAATTATAGTTGGGATAGTATTAGCAGTAGCAGATGTAGCCTATGCGTTTACTCGGCTTTCTTAGTTTGATTCAATGTGTTGATGGAATGAAACATACAGCAGTAGGGCCGATACAGGAAGACACGGCGACACTTTGTTGCAGAAGGATGATGGTGCAAGTTGTCCGTGGAGCATACAACGATTAATAAAAAAGAATCATGTAGACGCGTTTATTGAGTAATCGCATAACTAATTACACATGTAAACGGAGTAATCGTATCATTGGTATAAACCGACAATAGCTAGTAATCGTGTTTCTCATGGTCAAGTAAATGTACCAATCACCTGTGTGAGAGACTGAGTGGTGCGTGTCTGTCGTTACGGTGATGGTGCAGCTATGATTGCTAACGCGGTGAGGGCACAGCATAAGAGAAATGTAGCTAGAATCCACACCTCAAACAAGATAACCTAGACGCAAAACTGTACGTCCAATCCAAAATCTAATGATATTTTCCGAGACCCAAGACTCTGCCGAAACCAGAGATATTCTTTATATGTATGTGTAGTCAGAAATACGACTCTACCTGCAGTTTCAAAAAGGTGTTCCTTCTGCTTTCCTGGTGCGTGTTAGTTTGGTTGCCACGGCGATGGAGCAGCTGTGATCGCTAACGAGCTGGGCAGAGAGAATAACTAATGTAGCTAGAATCCACACCTCAAACAAGTTAACCTAGACGCAAAACTGTACGTCCAATCCAAAATCTAATGATATTTTCCGAGACCCAAGACTCTGCCGAAACCAGAGATATTCTTTATATGTATGTGCAGTCAGAAATACGACTCTACCTGCAGTTTCAAAAACGTGTTCCTTTTGCTTTCCTGGTGCTTGTTTGTTTGGTTGCCACGGTGATGGCGCAGCTGTGATAGCTAACGAGCTAGGCAGAGAGAAAAACGAACATTTACCTAGCATCCACACCTCAAACAAGTTGACCTAGACGCAAAACTATACGTCCAATCCAAAATATAAGGATATTTTCCGAGACCCAAGACTCTGCCGAAACCAGAGATGTCCTTTATATGTCTGTGCGGTCAGAAATATGACTCTACCGGCAGTTTCAAAATCTTGTTTCTTTCGCTTTCTCTGACGGATTTTACCCACCTCTCCATTGAAGTTAGTGAGAGAATTTGAAAGGCTGCTCTCGCTTCAAGGCTCATAGCTGAAAATCTGTAAATGTGAGCTCTTTAGTAGTTACATTGGCTGAAAGAGGACCATTTTTCCTACATTTTAAGGTATAACTTGTTTCTGTAAGTAAACTATATGAACGTTAGAGGAATTTGTTTGACAAATTAGTTGAATATCAGAAAAAGAGCAGCCAGCTTATTCATAAAAATCAAGAAGGAGCAAACATTTTAATGTATTTCAAACTGTCATAATTCAAAATTGGCTGAACATTTGAAAAAGCTGAATCATTTGGGAATAGCTGAATGTCTTGTGAACATTTTAAAGGTTGAATGGTGTCTCTAGCTGAAAGTAAGCTGAAGTAGTTACGTTTGAAAGAGGAGGAAGCTTTTTAATGATTTGAAAGGATTTACCATTACTTTTAATGGGAGAATAATTTGCACAAAAACCTTAATGTCTTAAAAAGTATAAAAGTGAGAAATACCAAAAGTCATAGCCATCATCTCCTGAAGGAGCTGAACGTTTTGATACAAAAGTTGTAGGAATCGGTTAAAGTATGCAGAACGAGTTAAAGGCCAAAAAACGGCGGAAGAACTAAGATGTTGAAAAACAATAGTGAGAATGCTGAACAGCATTCTCACAATAATATATATGTGAGAGAACAAAGGTTGTGCCCTTGCCGAAGGCAAAGCACACCCAATAATAATATGTGAGAGAACAAAGGTTGTGCCCTTAGTGACGTTAGTGACGTAGTGACGTTAATAACGTCAGTGACTGTGGCTAGCAAATTAGCCACCGTTAGCTTCACTTTTCGCCACAAAAACTTAACTTAAGCCCAAACCATGCAACGGAACGTAAATTCCAATAGAAGCAACTCAATCGCTACCAAGACGAAACTTTGGACACCTACGTTGTCTATGTAGGCCAAATATTGACTGAGTTTTAGGGGGGCAAAAAGAATAATAACTAGAAACGGCTGTTCCTGCGAAACAGCAGTGAGAATGCTGAAAACCTGAATGGGGATAGCTGACCATGCTAAAAAAGCTGAAAATAGTGAAAATTTAGTAGAAAGTTATAAGCTGAAGCTTCAAAGCAACCGAAAGGTATTTTTGAAAGGGGCTGGAGCAGCATTCCAACAATGATTTGAAAGGATTTACCATTACTTTTAAAGGGAGAATAATTTGCACAAAAACCTTAATATTTTAAAAAGTATAAAAGTGAGAAATGAGAAAATACCCGCAAGCTGAAATGAATTTCAAAAATGTGTGAGTCACACAAAAGAGGCAGTGTGGAAGCTGAACTGCATCATCTTAACAAAGATAAGAGCTAAAATAGCCTACAATGTGGGAGAAGCTGAAAGCTGAACTGTTAAACAGAAGAAGTAGGCTAGCTAGTCGTAACAAGAATATTATCGTTTTAACAGATGAAATTATAGTTGGGATAGTATTAGCAGTAGCAGATGTAGCCTATGCGTTTACTCGGCTTTCTTAGTTTGATTCAATGTGTTGATGGAATGAAACATACAGCAGTAGGGCCGATACAGGAAGACACGGCGACACTTTGTTGCAGAAGGATGATGGTGCAAGTTGTCCGTGGAGCATACAACGATTAATAAAAAAGAATCATGTAGACGCGTTTATTGAGTAATCGCATAACTAATTACACATGTAAACGGTGCTTTTCCTGGTGCTTGTTTGTTTGGTTGCCACGGTGATGGCGCAGCTGTGATAGCTAACGAGCTAGGCAGAGAGAAAAACGAACATTTACCTAGCATCCACACCTCAAACAAGTTAACCTAGACGCAAAACTGTACGTCCAATCCAAAATCTAATGATATTTTCCGAGACCCAAGACTCTGCCGAAACCAGAGATATTCTTTATATGTATGTGCAGTCAGAAATACGACTCTACCTGCAGTTTCAAAAACGTGTTCCTTTTGCTTTCCTGGTGCTTGTTTGTTTGGTTGCCACGGTGATGGCGCAGCTGTGATAGCTAACGAGCTAGGCAGAGAGAAAAACGAACATTTACCTAGCATCCACACCTCAAACAAGTTGACCTAGACGCAAAACTATACGTCCAATCCAAAATATAAGGATATTTTCCGAGACCCAAGACTCTGCCGAAACCAGAGATGTCCTTTATATGTCTGTGCGGTCAGAAATATGACTCTACCGGCAGTTTCAAAATCTTGTTTCTTTCGCTTTCTCTGACGGATTTTACCCACCTCTCCATTGAAGTTAGTGAGAGAATTTGAAAGGCTGCTCTCGCTTCAAGGCTCATAGCTGAAAATCTGTAAATGTGAGCTCTTTAGTAGTTACATTGGCTGAAAGAGGACAATTTTTCCTACATTTTAAGGTATAACTTGTTTCTGTAAGTTAAACTATATGAACGTTAGAGGAATTTGTTTGACAAATTAGTTGAATATCAGAAAAAGAGCAGCCAGCTTATTCATAAAAATCAAGAAGGAGCAAACATTTTAATGTATTTCAAACTGTCATAATTCAAAATTGGCTGAACATTTGAAAAAGCTGAATCATTTGGGAATAGCTGAATGTCTTGTGAACATTTTAAAGGTTGAATGGTGTCTCTAGCTGAAAGTAAGCTGAAGTAGTTACGTTTGAAAGAGGAGGAAGCTTTTTAATGATTTGAAAGGATTTACCATTACTTTTAATGGGAGAATAATTTGCACAAAAACCTTAATGTCTTAAAAAGTATAAAAGTGAGAAATACCAAAAGTCATAGCCATCATCTCCTGAAGGAGCTGAACGTTTTGATACAAAAGTTGTAGGAATCGGTTAAAGTATGCAGAACGAGTTAAAGGCCAAAAAACGGCGGAAGAACTAAGATGTTGAAAAACAATAGTGAGAATGCTGAACAGCATTCTCACAATAATATATATGTGAGAGAACAAAGGTTGTGCCCTTGCCGAAGGCAAAGCACACCCAATAATAATATGTGAGAGAACAAAGGTTGTGCCCTTGCCGAAGGCAAAGCACACCCAATTAAACAACATGAACCGCTATAAGTGCAAGTGTACCTGTGGAAAAAAAAAACAAGCAACAATAATAAAAACAATATCACAGCGAGTACAACATTTTTAAATCAGTTACCACTAACCACAAGAGCAACAAGTCTCTAAGCAAGAGTCATTGTGATCCTTGAGGAAACTAACATCGGGTCAAGCGAACCATTCCTAAGTACCGTTGTACTCCCGGAACAAGTGCGTCTTGAGCCTTTTCTTGAAGGTGGAGAGACAGTCAGTGTCTCTCCACTCTTTTGTGTGAATCACACATTTTTTTAAATTAATTTCAGCTTTCGGCTTGCGGGTATTTTCTCAAACCTGGCTTTTTTAGCCCCTCCTGGCTTCCTCCCATCCATCCTCCCTGACGCGTATCATTACGGTAGGGCCGCCCGGCCCAGCTATCGGTAGCCTATCTGAGAAAACTTTTGGGAAAAGACGGGCTATGGACCCAACCAACTCTATTTGGGAGGGGAGAACTATCTCACATGGTACCCATGCAGAGGCTGAGGTGTCAGAATGCGGAACGTGTGTAGCCTATAAGAGAAGACAGACTAACGTGACAAATGTCAACAACAAAAAATCCTCGATCAGCCCAAAAGTGAAGCGGCCCACCGGGAATTCTCCCGATTACCCACTCCGGGCCTGGTGTAATGTAGCCTATTATGTTAAGACAAATTTACGCTCCTGTTTCGCCCGCGAGACAAAAATGCTGCCTCCCCCTCCCTCAGTTACGACGCACTAAATTCTAACAAATATATTTTTTAGACGCTACACATGTTATACATCGTTGGAAAGCTACGATTCTTGTGCTTCCATTGAAATAAACCAATTCAAGATCAAGTCGCAATAGCAAGCAAAGTCAACGTCTTTTTCCGGTGAACATTCCTTCAACAATGCCAAAGAAAAAAGTTGTACTCACCCTAAGTTGTTCAAATAGGTCCAGGTGTGCAAATCATGCCATCAAAACTTGATCTGCGTAAGTCCCAAGGGTTCAAAGTATCTAACCATGTAAAGTAATTCGTCCAAATACAATGTTTTACGTTCATGAATAGCCATTATCCTTTGTTTCATTATGCAAGTTAGCCGACGGAAGAAACAACTTGTTCACATAAGTGTTATTTTCTCCGGTTAGCAACGGAGTATTTACAAAATGAAGGTATCAAAATGTCCGTTGAACCCTCCCCTTTTGATTGACACCTTGTTCGACCCAATAGGAGCTTCCATGCCCCGTTGACAGCCCTCTAAAGCCAACTAGGTCTGTGCGTCCTGCCCCCCCCCCCCCGCCCCCCACACTCGTTCTAAACAAATTTCTCGAACTGGCTTCGGCTGGCTCTGAAATTAGCTCGTTAGCCTTGTAGCTGACAGCTAGCTGAAAATGCCAATACCTCATTTGTATGCGTCTGTGGAGCCTTCAAAATAAAAGTCGATTGCGCAATATGGTTGACAGAATCAGTGTTCTTTGTGCGCCAATCCTTGGAATCAGATAAAGCACTCCAATGTGTTCATGCTTCAGTTTTTGTGTTTCAGTATTACTAATTAGGGATTTAGCTATTATATATGATAGTTCTAAGTACCACCTTTCATTAGAGATAACAATTATGAAAAATAATACCTTTTTATTTGACCTTGACCTTGGTTACAAAGGGTCATTTTGGAGTCTCCAAAAGACCCTTTTAGAAAATTCCTGGATGTACTCTTATAAAAACATGTGTCAAATATGAATATATTGTGGTATTATGTTTGACTTTTGATTTGAATTGGGTAAGGCTTCAACCTGTGGTCCAATTTAGTCTTCCAGATAATACCTACCACCTCTAGGCCTCTTCAGGCCTCTGTTTTCAAAACAAAATCTAGGCGGAAATAGAAATTTTCACTTTCCTTGTGTTCAAGCTTCTATTACTCAACACTAGAAGGACTGACAGGGGTCCTGACAACAGGGGACATAACTTCAGAGTGTCAGCTTTCAAAAGAGATCATTTACATGCATGTACTCCAAATGGTTCAAGAACAGCTTCCAATTTACTTTGGGTATGCTGTTTAGGCGTTTTCAGGCAAATTTAACAGGAACATGAAAAGGTTAAGAAAGTGACATTCGGGATGAAAAGACTGCATGTGTGTTCTCAAGTTTGATGTTATGGAGTGACAGCGGTTTCTTAAAAATGACCAAAACAGCTTAACTACTTTGGTTTCTGGAGTATCAAAGCCTAGCCAGATTGTTGACAAAACCAACATCATTTGTACGTTATCGTGTAAGAAACCACTGAGTATTTGCAAATGTCAGTCTTGCTAGAAAGTTCTTGGGCATCATGTGGACCAATTTGTATGTGAAAAGGCTATGTAACTAGTAGGGCCTACATGCAGTGGTGTAGTCAAATTTTTTGTAGTGAGTATACTGTGATTTTCCCCTCCCAGCCTCATACTTGCCTGTCCCAGAGCGACACCCCATACACCAAGCACTGTGACGTTTCCATATACAAACTGTACACGGACAACTGATGTTTCAGTATTGATGGCATTTATTTAAAGCCCTGGAAAAACAACACTTAAAGTTGAGAACAGATGAGCTGATTTAATTTTTTGAGAAACGCAACCTAACCTGAACACAACAAAACCTCACACAAATGAGCCATTTAATCGACACCCCTTCACTGACGCAGTACCCTGCAGAAAATCGGCAGATCCTCTTTTGGCTATTTTAACATAGCCTTAAGTCACTACAGAGATGGGTGGGCAGCCTGGTAGTCTACAATGCTTTCCAAATATGTTTGTACTCAGGGATCTGAGGTGTGCATTTCCTCCTTGGGTGGCGGAGCGATGGCTTCTTGTCCATGTTGTCACATACTTTCTTGGCTCAGAAAGTCTTACAGGGGGCCCATTGATCAATCAATCAATCAACTTTATTTATATAGCACATTTAAAAAACCACAGGGGAAGCCAAAGTGCTTCCCCTGTGCTGATACATAAAAATACATATAGAAAACACAAACAAACAATTGATGCTGATCATCATCACATTGGACAACAACAGTCTAGATCTCTTGTCTGTGCAAACATTGTTCATGAGGCGAGACTTCATGAGACTGAAGCCCCTTTCACACTCAGCAGTGCTGCAAGGGATGGTCTGCATGCATCTTATGAGAGGTTTTAGGCTTTCAGGCTCACTGTCTGGGTGCTCAAGGAAATCTCTCATACCATTTACTGCTTGCTCTTCACAAAGATTGAACCGCACAGTCTTTTTACTTGTGCCTCCCCATACCGTATGCCAGGTGTTGATGGCCAGTTGCTTATATCCAGAATGCTGAGATCATGAAGCATTTCACCTTCAAATGAGAGGCGCTTCTCCATGTTGTTAATCAGACTTTGTAGGAACTGCTTTGCATTGATTGGTGTGAGCTTTGCATTTGACTCGAGTGGAACTGATCTAAATTGTCCCAAAGCCTGTGCTGTCAGTGCCTCCTTTGATTTCTCTCCTGGGGTGTCTTTGAATGATGCCAGCACTCTGATGGTGCGCTTCAGAAGCTGGTCTGCTCTCAAGTGTGACTGAATGGGCCTGGAGTTGCTGGGACAGGTTTGCAAGCTCAGACAGTGCATCATACATGAGTCCAAGGTCACACAGAAATTCCTTGCTTTGCATACGACGTGCCAGGCCTCTGTAAGTTTGTATCTCTTTGCTGTTTCTTGTTTCGTCCCCTGCAGCATTTTCAAAGTGTCTGTTGAGTGCTTCATAGGATCTCCACACACCCTTTACAGAACTGAAGCTGCTGGCCACCCATCGCATAGATAAAACTCAGCCAATTTTCAGGACTTCTGAGCCCACTTCTTGCGCTGCTTCCAGAAGCTCCTGTGAGTTTTTATTAGACTGACTGTACAGGTTGTGGATCTTCTCCATAAAAGCTTTGAAGTGATTCACTGCCTGAACCTCATCCACAGCATCAGATACAGCCAATTCCAAACGGTGGTTCATGCAGTGCCATGTGAAGATGTAAGGGTACCTTGCAGTGAGCCTGGTTGCCACACCAGAGTTCTTGCCTAACATGACACTGGCTCCATCAGAAACAAATGAGACCCAATTTGTTTGAAGCCACTCTTCACTGAAGCCTGCAGTGTCTAGACAGTTAAGTAAAGTTTCTTCTATACCCTCTGCCCTTTGGCTCTCCAGCTCAACTAGCTCTAGGAACACAAATTCAGGAGTAGCTCCATCTACTGAGGCTTTAACGTTTACAATCATGGCAGATTTGTGGCTGAGAGATGTAGCCTCGTCAATGAGAACAGACAATTTGCTTGGAGATGACAATAGTGTTAACTATTTTGTTCTGCATCTCTTTTGCTATGTGTTCTACGATTTTTGTGGAACTGTACCTCGAGTGGAGACTAGTGCCCATGTTAACACCATTTTCTTCCTGAAGCTCAATAAGATTGTCATGGTCAGTGAAAGGTCGGTTCATCTTTGCAAGGTAGTATGCAGTTCTAAATACAGCATCTGTCTCAGCCAACACAGTCTCTGACAGTTTTCACCAAAGTTACAAGTACATCCTGCCTACCCTTTTCAGTGAGTTCCTGGGTTATTTCATGTGCCCTCGATGTCTCGTCTTTTAATTTTGTTACGCAAAGAAGAAAGAGCTGTGGATCTGTTTGTACTGGATCTTAAAGTACACCCATTCCTCAGATATGGATATTCTTTTTTCAGTAAAGATGGTGGTTGATTTTGTTGAGCTGCAGAACGCACAACCTGGAAGTATACAAAACCATGACTAATATCAGCATTCAAGTTTTGTATCTATTAGCAATAACATCTGCTCAACAGGGCCCAAATTTACTCAAAAGTAATCTGTATTTGTCTGTATTACTCTGAGGAAGATGCTGTGGCATAAAAACGTCAATAGTTTTTAATTAATAAACATGTCCTAGAGCTTCATTCTTGGCATGGTTTCAGTCTGTGAGTGCTCCAACTATTCCTTGATTGTTATTATACCATATAGTAATTCAATTGTGTAATGTAATGCACATTTAAGATGACCATGAATTTACTCTCATTGTGTGTGCTTTGCTTTCGGCAAGGGCACAACCTTTGTTCTCTCACATATATATTATTGGGTGTGCTTTGCCTTCGGCAAGGGCACAACCTTTGTTCTCTCATATATATATTATTATTATTATTGGGTGTGCTTTGCCTTCGGCAAGGGCACAACCTTTGTTCTCTCACATATATATTATTATTATTTTTATTATTTTTGCCCCCCTAAAACTCAGTCAATATTTGGCCTACATAGACAACCTAGGTGTCAAAAGTTTCGTCTTGGTAGCGATTGAGTTGCTTCTATTGGGATTTACGTTCCGTTGCATGGTTTAAGTAGAAATTACGTTTTTGTGGCGAAAAGTGAAGCTAACGGTGGCTAACTTGCTAGTCAGTCAATGACGCTACTTACGTCACTAACGTCACGAAAACTCGCGTGACTACCTCTAGCAGAACATTAGTTTAGCAGCTCGTTAACTTCTGGGAGATAGCTAAGCTAACTGCTTTACTGCAAGGCAGCTGCAGAAACGCCACAAGCAAAGAGGCCAGGGTGATAACTATTTACTAATTTTACTTTGTGATATGACATCTCTATGATGTCATATCTGTCTATGATGCATCTGTTTTCAATCGTTAAAATAAACATTCCTCACAAATACATTTTCGTTGTAGGATTTATTATGACATTAGATTACAAGTAGGCTCCTCCCTGAGTCACCACCTTACCGCGGTGGAGGGGTTTGCGTGTCCTAGTGATCCTGGAAGCTATGTTGTCGGGGGCTTTATGCCCCTGGTAGGGTCACCCAAGGCAAACAGGTTCCAGGCGAAGGACCAGACAAAGCGTGGCTCAAAAACCTACCATGAAGAAAACAAACAATGGTTCTCAGTTGCCCCTGCCCGGAAGCGGGTCACCGTGGCCCCCCCCCCTGGAGCCAGGCCCGGGGCTCGATGGCGAGTCTTTTCCCATGGGGCCCGGTCGGGCACAGCCCGAAGAGACAACGTGGGACCCCCTTCCAGTGGGCTCACCATCCGCAGGAGGGGTCATGGGGGTTGGGTGCAGTGTGAGACGGGCGGTGGCCGAAGGCGGGGGCCTTGGCGGTCCGATCCTCGGCTGCAGAAGCTAGCTCTAGGGACGTGGAACGTCACCTCGCTGGCGGGAAAGGAGCCGGAGCTGGTGCGCGAGGTAGAGAAGTTCCGGCTAGATATAGTCGGCCTCGCCTCAACGCACAGCATCGGCTCCGGAACCAATCTCCTTGAGAGGGGCTGGACTCTCTTCCACTCTGGAGTTGCCCTCGGTGAGAGGCGTCGAGCTGGGGTGGGAATACTTGTTTCCCCTCGGTTCGGCGCCTGTACGTTGGGGTTCACCCCGGTGGACGAGAGGGTAGCCTCCCTCAGCCTTCGGGTGGGGGGACGGGTCCTCACTGTTGTTTGTGCTTACGCACCAAACGGCAGCGCAGAGTACACACCCTTTTTGGAGTCTCTGGGAGGGGTGCTGGAAAGAGCTCCTCCCGGAGATGCCCTCGTCCTCCTGGGGGACTTCAATGCTCATGTGGGCAATGACAGTGAGACCTGGAGGGGCGTGATTGGGAGGAACGGCCCCCCCGATCTGAACCCGAGCGGTGTTTTGTTGTTGGACTTCTGTGCTAGACACGGCTTGTCCATAACGAACACCATGTTCAAGCATAAGGGTGTCCATATGTGCACTTGGCACCAGGACACCCGAGGTCTCAGTTCGATGATAGACTTTGTAGTCGTGTTGTCGGATCTGGGGCCGAATGTCTTGGACACTCGGGTGAGGAGAGGGGCGGAGCTGTCAACTGATCACCACCTGGTGGTGAGTTGGCTACGATGGTGGGGGAAGACGCCGGTCAGGCCTGGCAGGCCCAAATGTAATGTGAGGGTCTGCTGGGAACGACTGGCAGAATCCCCTGTAAGAAGGAGCTTCAACTCCCACCTCCGGGAGAGCTTCGATCATGTCTCGGGGGAGGCCGGGGACATTGAGTCCGAATGGGCCATGTTCCGGGCCTCCATTGTTGAGGTGGCTGACCGGAGCTGCGGACGCAAGGCGGTCGGTGCATGTTGCGCCGGTAACCCTCGGACCTGGTGGTGGACGCCGGAGGTGAGGGAAGCCGTCAAGCTGAAGAAGGAGGCCTATCGGACTTTGTTGGCTGGGAGGACTCCAGAGGCAGCTGATGTGTACCGGCAGGCCAAGCGGAATGCGGCTTTGGCGGTCGCGGAGGCAAAAACCCGGGCGTGGGAGGAGTTCGGCGAGGCCATGGAGAATGACTTCCGAACGGCTTCGAAAAGGTTCTGGTCCACCATCCGGCGACTCAGGAGGGGGAAGCAGGGGGATGGTGCGCTGCTGACCTCGACGGGGGACGTCCTGGATCGGTGGAAGGAATACTTTGAAGACCTCCTTAATTCCACCAACACGCTTTCCGACGAGGAGGCAGAGTCTGGGGACATTGGGGGGGGCCCTTCTATCTCTGGGACTGAGGTCGCCGAGGTGGTTGAAAAGCTCCGCGGTGGCCCCTGGGGTGGATGAGGTCCGCCCGGAGTTCCTTAAGGCTCTGGATGTTGTAGGGCTGTCTTGGTTGACACGACTCTGCAACATCGTGTGGACATCGGGGACAGTGCTTCTGGAGCCGAGTGCACCAGCTGGGCGTAAAAAAGTTGGTCTTAACTCCTACGTCGGTCTTAGCTACGTCCGACTTTGTGATTTGAATTTACACCGAGTGCACCAAGCTTGACAGACCACGGTCGTAGCTACGCCTGGTCTTAAGATGCGCGTCCTTGTGAAAATGAGAAAGCGTCGATCGTTGCCAAGCAACACATTTAAGAGCTTAAGCGCACCCTACTACTGCCTAGCATCTCCCTTAAAATTAAGCAATGCAGGATAAAGAAAACCCCCAAAAAAGACAGAAATTAGAAAACTTAGAGATGTATAACCAGAATAGAAGCGTACTCACGGGAAAATTCAATAACAGCAACACAAACAAGCAAAAGAAGTCAGCGTGGAAATCAATAACCGATCAAATTAATAATGAATGACTGCGGACAGTTGAAGAGGTTAGGAAGAAGTGGAAAGATCTTCTTTCCAGGGCAAAAAAGGATGCATCGGCATTTAAAAACCCGCCAACAGGGGGTGGTCCTTCACCAAAAATATCAGTTTATAGTGGTATTATTATTGATATTTTTGGAGAGGACTCTCCCACCTTTAACGGATTGAACGGCTTTGACAGTTCTGAACTGTCAGTTCAAATGGTTGAAGACTCCGACGTTCAGTGCAGCACAGATCACGATATGACAGCTGTCAGTGTGAGTGGTAAGTCATTTTGCCTATTCCCACTACAGCTACATTTGTTTGTTTGCTAATCAATAGCCTCGTACTAGCGAGTATCGTTAGGCCTATATATCGTTTGCATTACGATCAAGTGCTAGCCTATAGAAAAATAGCTACAAATAGTCTACACTGTTGCAATTTTACAGACTCAAACGACACCCTGAGTGAAGAGGAGAGCCCCACAACACAAAGGATGACACAATCCCAGAGGTCCATGCCCACAACCCCCAAGCGAAAGAGAGATTTTGCTGAGCTGCAGCGCATACTTCTTGAAAAGGAAATCATTTGTGTTGAGGTCGAGACCGCCAAACTCAAGGCAGAACATGAGAAGATAGAGCTTCAAAAAGAAAAACTCAAACTAGAACTCAAACTTCTTTAGACAAAATATACTAACGTCTCAAACAAAGACACCATGATGACATACACCATTCTTTAGTTAAGCTATTTTGATTTAATGAAAACAATTGTCAGGCCTATACAAATATTTACAAATATACATATAAATAAATAAATAATTGCCATTGATAGGCTATTTCTAAGGCCTACTGATGTAGCTAGAGATTGTTTGTACTGTTTGTTTCTTATGAATAAGATATATATAAATGAAATTGAAGAAAACCATTAGAAAACTAAGTTATGAGCACACATAGCCTATGCCTATGGGCCTAGATGTTATTTATGATATGATCGCGGACTAGTCGTCCACCGATATCTTCAGGGATGCCAGCCACGGGGTTCTCGTCAGCCTCCAGCACCACTTCTCCTTGCATCATAAGGGGGATTCTCTTTTTAACGCAGATGTTGTGCAGCACCGCAGTAGCAGCAATAACAACACAGACGCGTTCAGGGTGCATTCGCATTTCACTGTGGAGGCAGTGAAACCTAAAAGAAACAAGAACTAAAATCACCATATAGGCTATCAGAGCAAAATATACACCTATAGGTCCTATACTAACCTTTAAAAAATGTGTTAGTGCTGCTTAGGCTATTCGTTTTTGCCCGTTAACCGGGCTACTAACCTGCGTTTGAGCACTCCAATGCACCGCTCAACGATGTTCCTTATTTGTGCGTGCTTATTGTTATAGGTTTGTTCTTGTGCAGTTCTCGCTGCAATCACCGGTGTCATTAACCACCGTTTCAGTGGGTATCCACTATCCCCAAGGAGAATGCCATTCCCTCTCCCTGCCTCAAATTCCCGATGGAGGGCACTCTCTCGGAGGATGCGAGCATCATGTGTTGACCCAGGCCATCTTGCCACAAGGTCTATAATGGACATATCCGAGTCGCATGCTATTTGTACATTAATCGAATGATAACCCTTTCTATTGACATATAAATACTCATGATCGGAGGGGGCCTGAATGCGAACATGAGTACCGTCAATGCACCCGACAATACCAGGTACCCCAGATTTCGAATAGAAATCCTGCTTGGTTTTGGATGCTTCTTCGTAGGTGGGTAGGGGGATGTGTCGCCTAAAGCAGCACTGAAGGGCCAACGACACTCTTCGAATTGCTCGACAAGAAGTCGTTCTGTGAACATTAATCATGTCTCCCATTGTATTTTGAAAGGCCCTGTTTGCAAAAAACCTCAGTGCAATCAGCACTTGCAGGGCGGGGGACAGCGCGGCGTTTCTGTCCGTTGCATGTTGGAGATGAGGGGAGAGCTCCTCGATTAGCTCAAAAATATTGTTCCTACCGAAACGAAACCTCTCAATGAGCTCATTTTCGGGATAAATATCAAGTGGATTTCTGCGATCACGGACGACTCTTTCTCGCCTTAAAGCCCTTTCAATTAGTTGTCTATAAACGAGACGCGCTGCCATCGTTGTGAGTATATTGTCCGATCAAACTGTTGTACATTATAATTACCATGGATATTAGTCCGATTTTCCAACTTACGCCTGCTCCCCACTAGGCGTAAAATGTACACCCAGGTGCAGCACATAAAGGGCTTAAATCTAACTGGTGCACTAGTCGTAACTTTAAGTTAGTCGTAACTTTCAGTTCTACGTCGGACGTAGCATTACACCCAGGCGTACGCCCAGCTGGTGCACTCGGCCCCTGGACTGGCAGACCGGGGTGGTGGTTCCCCTTTTTAAAAAGGGGGACCGGAGGGTGTGCTCCAACTTTAGGGGGATCACACTCCTCAGCCTCCCTGGGAAAGTCTATTCAGGGGTTCTGGAGAGGAGGGTCCGTCGGATTGTCAAACCTCGGATTCAGAAGGAGCAATGTGGTTTTCGTCCTGGCCGTGGAACTGTGGACCAGCTCTATACCCTCGGCAGGGTTCTGGAGGGTGCATGGGAGTTCGCCCAACCAGTCTACACATGTTTTGTGGATTTGGAAAAGGCGTTCGACCGTGTCCCTCGGGGGCTCATGTGGGGGGTGCTCCGAGAGTACGGGGTACCGGACTCCCTGATCGGGGCTGTTCGGTCCCTGTACGACCGGTGCCAGAGTTTGGTCCGCATTGCCGGTAGTAAGTCAAACTTATTCCCGGTGAGGGTTGGACTCCGCCAAGGCTGCCCTTTGTCACCGATTCTGTTCATAACCTATATGGACAGAATTTCTAGGCGCAGCCAGGGCGTTGAGGGGGTCCGGTTTGGTGACCTCAGGATCGGGTCGCTGCTTTTTGCAGATGATGTGGTCCTGTTGGCTTCATCGGGCCGTGACTTTCAGCTCTCACTGGAGCGGTTCGCAAACGGATGCGAAGCGGCTGGGATGGGAATCAGCACCTCCAAATCTGAGGCCATGGTTATCGACCGGAAAAGGGTGGAGTGCAATCTCCGGGTTGGGGAGGAGATCTTGTCCCAAGCGGAGGAGTTCAAGTATCTCGGGGTCTTGTTCACGAGTGAGGGAAGGATGGAGCATGAGATCGACAGGCGGATCGGTGCGGCGTCCGCAGTGATGCGGGCTCTGCATCGGTCCGTCGTGGTGAAGAAGGAGCTGAGTTGAAAGGCGAAGCTCTCTATTTACCAGTCGATCTACGTTCCTACCCTCACTTATGGTCACGAACTGTGGGTAGTGACCGAAAAAACGATAAGGATGCCTCCTGGACGCCTCCCTGGTGAGGTGTTCTGGGCACGTCCCACTGGGAAGAGGCCCCGGGGAAGACCCAGGACACGCTGGAGGGACTATGTCTCTCGGCTGGCCTGGGAACGCCTCGGGGTCCCCCAGGAAGAGCTGGTGGAAGTGGCCGGGGAGAGGGAAGTCTGGGCCTCCCTGCTTAGGTTGCTGCCCCCGTGACCCGACCCCCGGATAAGCGGATGATGATGGATGGATTACAAGTAAACGATTTGTGGGTGAAATTATCATTACCTGTGGTTTCAAACCAGTGTATCACTGCAACGCTGTAGCCTACGCGAGACACAAAAACATCTACACAGCTGTTTAGGAAGTTAAACGGCGACAGAACATGTTCGGCACTCCCCTTACTTAAATCAAAAGTCTATCTAACTACTAACCTGAACGTCATTGCCACAGCCTAAACTTTGTCAATCTGTTCATGAAAATAATTAATTTCAGCCTAAACCGTACAACGGAACGTTAAATCCAATTCAACCAACGCAATCGCTACCAAGACGAACAAAGCAGTAGTCTAGTACTGTACCGTAGTAGTACAATTTACCGGGGCAGCTTCTCCACACAGGGCTATATCGTATTTTGCGTTGTTACTGACAATTATCGCTACCAGCGAGCTTTTTATGAATGAGCGATTTTCCACTAAATAAATGTCAAGCTTATTTATATAAGCATATTTTCAGTTAGCAGATGGTACTGTTTGAATCGCGATTCCATCTTCTACTGCCGGTAACGTCATAGAATAATCTTCAAAGGGGGTTCTTTATTAATGAATGAATGCAATGAGTAGGCTAAATGCCTGAAAATATCACGAAAAGGGAAAAACTTAAAAGGACGTTTAAGTCATAGAGATTAGGTCAATTTTTACACCGGTCTGCCAAATGTATTCGTTTTGATTCAACGATGAGGCTGCCTCTTGCAGGGGAAATGAGAAGACATCTATTTCATTCTACACTTCACTCGTATTTTCAGTTGTAAATGAGCAGCAAAAAAAAGATGCTTTTAAATCTATGTAATCTTTATAAATAATAAGTATGCATTTTTATATAAAATATACAGAAACATCAGTTAAATGAAAATGTCATTCAAAAACGAACCCCTGTGCAACCGACGCAAGCAAGCACACCCTACAATTTCCCCAGAAATTGTACCCTCTCTAGTTTGCATTGTAATTGACCTTATGAATTTCATTGCTTATCAACTTTGCATGTGTGCTGATATCTACCTAACTTTCTGTCCCTCCACTCTAACCAAGGATGCCTGTGCTTAAACTCCCTAGCTTGACTTTCAGTCCACAATGCTGGCCAGGAGTTTTCACCATCTCTCATCATCTGAAACAAGGAAATATAAACGTTGTATTCTGTTTACTGCTGTACTCAGGCACACGCAGACACAGACACTGTGAAGGAATGATAACTATACTGCTAATCAATGCTGCTATACCAATCACTACCTTATATACATATATACACATATTATGTAATGCTCTATACTAAAACATGTATCCAATTGTGATCAATTGATTTAATAAAGAACATATGAGATCATGCAACAGGATGCTTTCTGTGCAAGTAAGGTCCTGCTGAAATGTATCTGTGTAAAGTAAGATCATGCTAAATTGTAACTTTGGTGTGTGGGCAAGAATGCCGATGTCAGGCAAACTGTTTTGGGAGGCGAGTTTGTGATGCTCAGGGACCGCAGTGAGCACAAAAGGGCCTCTCAGCGCTTGGGAGTAAAAGTGTCAACTTGGGAGATAAGGTAATGTTGGGACAGTAACTCTTCTCTGCTTAAGGACGGGTCAGATCAGCCGGTCTGACCACCTTTGGATATACTCTGTTCTGAGGTCGCATTCCCTTGGAGACCACGCCCCTATCCCCCCTTTCACACTACCCCTCCCCTTGGAGACCCTGCCCCACCTGCATCCCCTTGGAGACCCTGCCCCTGTCCCCCCTTTCACACTACCCCTCCCCTTGGAGACCCTGCCCCACCTGCATCCCCTTGGAGACCCTGCCCCTGTCCCCCCTTTCACACTACCCCTCCCCTTGGAGACCCTGCCCCACCTGCATCCCCTTGGAGACCCTGCCCCTGTCCCCCCTTTCACACTACCCCTCCCCTCACCCCTTCTCCTGGAGACACGACCCCCCCCCCCTTCCTTGGAGGCGCAGCTCCCATCTCCCTGCACGCCATCAGGACCTTGGGGCGATCTACTCCCTTCCCTGGAGCCCCCCTCCCTTGGATTACCTCAGACCTGTGGGTCTTGTCTGCCCCCCTCCATGAGTAGACCTGTGGGTCTTCTCCGCCCCCTCCCTCTCCGAACATCACCAGATCCTTGGACTGCCCACCTTGTGCCACCATGAACGCCCTGGACATTCAATTGGACAACCACATTCCCACCCCACGGTCTTCTGACCAATCGCCTGTCACAGACCACCCTCTCTGGGGGGTACAAGACCTGTCTCCAGAGGACAGGGAGACAGAACTTGGAGTGGGCAGAACTCTCTCTGATGTCTGTCACGACCACTTTCTCAACGAAGGCCTTCGTTTGTCCTATTCTGAGACTGTTTCTGTGAGACTGCTGTTGCATCATCGACTGATTCATTGTACTAGACTACGAACATCTTGTGTTTTCATTGTGTATCTTGTGATTGCATCATTACTTACGTTAAACTACAAATAACTTGGTCCGATATTTAACCTTGTATTATTCTCCACTACCCAGTTACACAATCCTTAACAACACACAATATCATATGTAAGTTACTGCACTTACAAGGTAACAGTAACGTTGCGGTAGAATTTTCTGGCTGGTTTTCTGTGGTAACGTTTACGATCGGATCATCATGATCTGAGACTGTGGGAGCTGCAGTGTCACCGGACCCGACAGACTTTTGAAAACACTGAAGTAGTGTTATTTGGGTCTGTTTACGTTTCATATCTCGTTATTTTAAAACGTAGTTCAAACTCTACGTAGTTGCGAGAAATGAAAGACCGCGCAAAGAATGACAGCCAAACAACGTCTTTTTTTTAAGCCAGCCGGTGCCAAACAACTTGTTGTTGCTTAGTAACTTTAAGTGACGTCACGTCAGATCCAGGGCACGGCAACGGAAGCCCCAAAGATCCAATTGTCACTGATTCACGGGGAGAATTTATTAATAAAAGCGAGAACGTTCTGTCACAAAACGATGTTGTTACGTATCATCGCACCTTTGTAAGTGGGTATACGGCTTTTCCTAGTGGGTATACGGCGTATACCTGCGTATCACGTAGACTACACCACTGCCTACATGTACTACTACATAGTAGTACATATACATTTCAAACTACTACAATACAAAATATTTTTCTGACCTATTAAGTAGTATAGCCCAATACATAGTATGGGGAAACTTCCAAAAATACCAGGTTGTCTTACTGCATCAGGTCCTACTTTGCAAGCCAGCATGCTTGCTGTCTATCCTCTGCGCAGTGGAAGACACGCCACATCAACTGAACTACATACAGGTGCATCTCAATAAATTAGAATATCATCAAAAAGTTGATTTATTTCAGTAATTCGATTCAAAAAGTGAAACTCCTATATTATATAGATTCATTACACAGATTGATATATTTCAAATTTCTTTTAATTTTGATGATTATAACTGACAGCTAATAAAAACCCCAAATTCAGTATCTCAAATTAGAATATTGTGAAAGTTCAATATTGAAGACTCATGGTGTCACACTCTAATCAGCTAATTAACTCAAAACACCTACAATGGTTTCCTGAGCCTTTAAATGGTCTCTCAGTTTGGTTCAGTAGGCTAGACAATCATGGGGAAAACTGCTGACTTGACAGTTGTCCAGAAGACGGTCATTGACACCCTGCACCTTGTGTAAGACACAAAAGGTGTGCTGTATGCAAGCACATTAATGGAAAGTTGAATGGAAGGAAAAATGTGGTAGAAAAAGGTGCACAAGCAACTGGGATAACCGCAGCCTTGAGAGGATTGTGAAACGAAGGCCATTCAAGAATTTGGGGGAGATTCACAAGGAGTGGACTGCAGCTGGAGTCCGTGCTTCAAGAGCCACCACGCACAGACGTATCCAGGACATGGGCTTTAACTGTCGCATTCCTTGTGTCAAGCCACTCTTGAACTACAGACAACGTCAGAGGCGTCTTACCTGGGCTAAGGACAACAAGGACTGGACTACTGCTCAGTGGTCCAAAATTCTCTTCTCAGATGAGAGTACATTTTGCATTTCATTTGGAAATCAAGGTCCCAGAGTCTGGAGGAAGAAAGGAGAGGCACAGAATCCAAGTTGCTTGAGGTCCAGTGTAAAGTTTCCACGGTGTTGGTCCACTGTGTTTTCTCAGGTCCAAGGTCAGCGCAGCCATCTACCAGGAAGTTTTAAAGCACTTCATGCTTCCCCCTGCTGACCAGCTTTATGGAGATGCAGATTTCATTTTCCAGCAAGACTTGGCACCTGCACACACTGCCAAAGGTACCAGTACCTGGTTTAAGGACCATGGTATCCCTGTGCTTGATTGGCCAGCAAACTCGCCTGACCTAAACCCCATATCCCCAATTCATGCAAAAGGAGCCCCGGCCAAGTATTGAGTGTTGTACATGTTCATACTTTTTAGTAGTCCAACATTTGTGTTAAAAATCCTTTTTTTTTTTATTGGTCTTAATATTCTAATTTTCTGAGATATTGAATTTGGGGTTTTCATTAGCTGTCAGTTATAATCATCAACATTAAAAGACTAAAACACTTGAAATATATCAGTCTGTGTGTAATGAATCTATATAATATAGGAGTTTCACTTTTTGAATCGAATCACTGAAATTAATCAACTTTTTGATGATATTCTAATTTATTGAGATGCACCTGTACATTACAAAGTAACAGCAGTTTTTTTTTATACCTCCAAGGATTATTTTTAGGATAAGTTTTTTTTCAGCAATCTAAACATTTTGCACTGCAAACTGTCACAGATTTATGAGAGAGGATCAAAGTTCAAGGGGCAATATAATATATAATATAATGTCAATTGTATGCACTGCGTGCGACAGTACTTACATTGAAAGGGCAGCTGCAGTACGTATTAAAACCAGCCATGTGTCTTGGGATGCTAAAAAAAGACAACTTAAATCTAGCAAATATAATATAATAAATAATATAAATTATTTATTTTACAATTATTTTATGTCTGCAGATTCCCTGTCACAATCATCATGACATACAGAGGGGATTCCCTGCAAATCCCCTCTGTATGTCGCTTTGGATAAAAGTGTCTGCTACAAGCTTTTCAAAACCAAGGTAACATCTGGACAACAATAACTATCAGGAAAATGGGAGTCCGAACATACAAATAGCGGAAAAAACGACAAACGGACCAAAGTAAATATGGTAGACTATAGTTTAATTGCAACTCATTGGTCCTGTATGCACCTGAGGCCACCTCAACTTCCGATGACAAACATATTACAGAAAGACATCTGTAAGGTCAAGTACCTGCTTTGGTTGTACAGTACAAAACACAACTAAAATCAGGGGTTAAGGGTGTAGGAGCCATGGAAAAGGAAGACAGGTCAAGGAGCCACAAGGTGGTTTTAAAGTGGGAGAAGTGTGCCTGCAAGCTGGTTGCTGGTGTTGGGGAAAGTTAGCCACTTTAGGCCAATCAGACTCCCCTATGATCTTCTCTTTAAATTCTTCCTCCTCACTTTTTTTCTTCTGTACCATGCTCGCCTAATGTATGCTGCAGCTGCTTCTTTGTTTTTGAGTTTTCCTAAATTCCACTGGAGAATTCTGAGCACAGGAGAGTCGACATTCGCTCTTTAGCACTAAGTTTATGATTCCTAAGGGAAAAAAAGGAAAGTGTTACTGTTACAGTCATTTAGATTATCCTTACGGTGCGTGTAATATTGATGCAATCTTGATCAAAATACCACTTTTACACACATGATGCAAGAAATGATCCGCTGGCTAGATGTAGCATGATTTTATATACTATATAATGGTTCTGAGTAAAATCAATATTTTATTTTTGCAAGATTACAGTACATGTTACGCCACCGGTCACACAACCAGTTGTGTGTCGGCTGGGCTAGCGAGCTAGCAGTGGCACAGAACAAAGTCAGTTAATGTGACGAGACTGAATTTAAAAGTATAAACAACACACCAGGGACACTGACAACATCGGCAACCCTGCACCATGCATTATTGGGTGTGCTTGCCTTTGGCGAGCACACCCAATAAAACCATTGTTCTCTCATATGTATTTAGGGTTCCTCCGGTA
This sequence comes from Osmerus eperlanus, assembly GCF_963692335.1. Lineage (NCBI taxonomy): Eukaryota > Metazoa > Chordata > Actinopteri > Osmeriformes > Osmeridae > Osmerus > Osmerus eperlanus. Next base: position 8,290,462 of record NC_085045.1, on the reverse strand, counting down.
GGAGATCATAGGGCTGTCCGGTCTGCTGAGTTCATCATCGGTAGGAAGCTCCCAGCCCTACAGGACACCTACCACACACGATGCCTCAAAAAAGCTGGCAGGACTCTAAGAGACTGTTACCACTCATCCTTCAGTCTTTTTACCCCGTTGCCTTCTGGCAGGCGATACCGTAGCATTCGGTCTCGCACACGCAGACTGGACAACTGTTTCTTTCCAAGGGCCATCAGGCTTCTGAATAGACATTGATATGGACACTGATACACTTCTCACTAGTCACTTTACACACTGTCACTTTCAGCTACTGGTTGCACTATCAGCAACATTGCACTATTGTACTTAACTTGTCTTAGGTTAGTATAGATTTTTAAGGTTAGTAAAGGTTATTATGTGTGTTGTGTATTTAGAGGTTTAGTATAGTGTATGTTATGTTATGCCAGGTTGCTTTGCGTTGTCTTGTCCTACGAATGTCAGTGCCCAGTCTGACCCTGTGTTGTTCTGTGCATCTGACAATAAAATACTTGAACTTTCAGTGTGTGCACATCCAGGCAAAAACACACTGCACAGACAAATAATACTAAACTTCAGGGCATAAACTATTGCTATTTGACACCAACAAAATAGTTTGTTTCTCATTACAAGGCAATGTTTTCATCTGCTTGAAGAAGACCTTGCTGATCGAGACTAATTATGTGTGGATTAGTTTTGGAGACATGACTCTTTGTAAGTATTACATGTTTTTAGCAAAAAATATTCCCATAAATTATGATTATGCCTATTTTTGAAAACTAAGTGCTGTAGTACAACCATCAGAACACTAATTATGTGTGAGGAAAGTTTAAAGACACAACTCTGTTTATATATGAAACTATTAAACGTTTTTGGCAAAAAATATTCCCCAAAATTATGATTATGCTTATTTTTGAACAGTAAGTGCTGTAGTACAACCAACATAAGACTATTGATGTGTGAGGAAAGTTTAAAGACACAACTGTATTTAATGATTAAACTATTAAACGTTTTTGGCAAAAAATATTCCCCAAAATTATGATTTTGCTTATTTTTGAAAAGTAAGTGCTGTAGTACAACCAACATAAGACTATTGATGTGTGAGGAAAGTTTAAAGACACAACTGTATTTAATGATTAAACTATTAAACGTTTTTGGCCAAAATTATTCCCCAAAAATAGGATTATGCTTATTTTTGAAAAGTAAGTAGTGTAGTACAACCAACATAAGACTATTGATGTGTGAGGAAAGTTTAAAGACACAACTGTATTTAATGATTAAACTATTAAACGTTTTTGGCAAAAAATATTCATCAAAATTTGGATTCTGCTTATTTTTGAAAAGTGCTGTAGTACAACCAGCAGGAGACAAGTTATAATTGAGGTACGTTTGGAAATACTACCTTATTTAAACATTAAATTAAAAAATATTTTTGTTGTATCTTTTCGCTGTTGTAGTTTGTAGACGGTCCCTAAACGCGCGTCTTACTGCCGGCTGCTCGTAGAGACCAATGTTATTTCTTCAGGTTGCAGGACGGCTCGTTTTGATGAAAATGACTTTGTAGCTCGTTGTTTACCTTACTACAGTACGAAATATGCGTTATTTGTGATTTAATAACATTTCGCTATAGAGTAATTGATCCCAGAAGTTTGAATCTGTGAATGTCATGCCAACTTTACCAAACTCGACCATATTCTGTCGCCGTTTGACTTCTAAACAGCTGTAGAGATGTTTTTGTAGCGTGTCTCGCGTAGGCTACAGCGTTGCAGTGAGCTACACTGGTTTGAAACCACAGCAGTGGCGGCTGCTGGTCTTTCAAACAGGGGAAGCTCATTTTCGGCCTACATCATATACATTTTCAGTTCACTGGCTAGTTCACCCCTACGACACTAACCAAAAAATATTTAAACCCGAAGGAAATATGGGAATTAGGTTCAACTGAAACAAGGAATGTAATACATAATTGTATGAAATGTATGATGAAAATTGGCTAGCAATTTCGCCAAGCAAATACCAAGAAATAGGTTGCAGCCGTTTGTCTTTCAACTACAGTTGCAAAATCCGTGATGGGACTGAGCTTGAATAGCTTCGGCGACTTTTTATAGTACAAAATCGCTGTCAATCAAAAGGAGATGCAGTCTTTCGACAGACCCTCCAATCATCACGCGGAAGCCCAGCGTCCAGGCCAGCCCACTCCTCCATTCACCCCCAGAGACGCTGAGCGTCCAGGGCGGGACATAATCGCAGCATTTGTCCAATGACCGTATAGTTTCGAAGCACTGAAAAAAACTGTTCAACGCAGCCCCATTGAAGTCCATGGAAGCTGAGCTTCAACAGGGAAATGCACTGTGACGCTACGGGAATGTATGAGAAGAAGATCAGTCAGTCGACCTGCTAATATATGTAGCTGATTCTGAACAAACTCGTCTTCGATATGAACGTGTTCTAACGCATTTAAAATGTTAACACAATAGTAAATAGTCTTAAAGAAATCGCCACTGAACCACAGGTAATGATAATTTCACCCACAAATCGTTTACTTGTAATCTAATGTCATAATAAATAACATAATAAATCCTACAACGAAAATGTATTTGTGAGGAATGTTTATTTTAACAATTGAAAACAGATGCATCATAGACCGCTGTAGTATGTGTTGCCCGGGCAACAGAGGCTAATGTCATGATGCTAATGCTTAAGTGAAATAGTAGACTACTGTTTCCGAAAGTAGATGTACTTCCTTAATAATATCAGCTTATATTGTACATTACACCATAGACATGTATATATGTCTATGCATTACACATCAGAATTGTGTGTCACAATTTTTCTAGGGATGCACAATATATTGCCGGCCATATCAGTTTGACGATAATGTTAATTTTTTGTGTTATTGTTATCGGTCCGATAAGTAAATTTGGTCAATACATTTGGTCAACTTATTTCTTTCAGGCAATTGATTTTATTTATATAAAAGAAAGTTGGCCATAGGAATGTATAATTAATTGGAAATCGGTTCATTTTGGTAAAAGAAAGATGCTTTAGGCAGTTAAGGTTTTAAAATAAAAGCAGTTTTCCACTGTATTTGTCTGCCTTTTGTTTTAGTAATCAGACTCAGGATTTATTGGTACCGGACACAATTTCCATATTGGTCCATCCCTACATTCCCATTTTAACTGTATCACTGGTAAATGTTTTGGTAATAAGTAATCTATAATATGCTGTTTTATTTTTGTTCACAGTAGGGCTGTGCAATATGACCAAAATCTCATATCCTGATATAGATCCTTTCATATCCCGATAACAGTATATCACGATATGGCATATGTTCTGTAAATTCAATGAATAAATTGTTTATATAAAATTACCAATTTCTTTGTTCAACATGTTCAACAAATAAAAAGCACATACTCGTATTGGAATTCTTTTTTAAATCTTCATCTTTAGATTCTTAACTTTAATGCAGATTTTTGAGTGGTTAATAGTAGCTGTCAATCACTCCGTTTGCGAGACACACGACTGTAGTAAATTACGTTACCCACGCAGTTGACTAGTCACTCACAGACCCTAAAACACTGGTCAAATCTCGCAGACTCGCTCTACTCGTTTTTGAACATGAAAAAAAACAAAGAAAAGGTCAAATTTGCAGGTTGCACATGTACGAGTAGTTGGTTGCACATGATCTAAATCAGTGGTTCTCAACCTTGGTTCTCAGTCGCAAAATGCGACCATTTGGTCGCAGTCTGGAGCCCTGGCACATCACAAAGCTTAGTGCATTGTGAGAGTTAACCATAACAATCACCACACAAAGCATAGTTTATATTTTAAATATAGCTACAAGCAGCAATGGCGGATTCCTCCTCAAAATTGAATAATATATAAATACATAATAGATGGTTACACTATTTTAACCACTACCCCCTGGATGACAGATGCTATACGCTCTAGACAACTGAACCACAGGCACCTGCATGTTATGAAAGTTCTTTGACGTGTACTGAGTGACTAACGTAAATGGAAATACACTGTCCAATGCAGTTTCACAATATCGATCAAAATAATATTGTAGCGTTGTTGGCAACAGAGGACAACCTTTATAGCCTGTATCCCATACACCGCTCAACTACAGGCTGTGAAAATATCTACAGTACCAGTCATAATTGGACATCTTCAAGGGAAAATGTGTCCAAACTTTTGACTGGTACTGTACATCTAACCAAAAGGAAGTCATCAGCTCACATAACACACAGTCACAGAAAAACACACAGCCACCACTGTATTCAAACGTTAAACCTTAGCTGCTCCAACCCCCGTTTTGAGTCGCCAGATCCCCCTCTGCGCTCCGGGACCTCCCACTTTACAAAGTGGGAAAACACAACGATGGTTCGTTATGAACCTTTGGGTCATGTGACCCGAAGGCAGCACAAGGGTTAAGGGGAGTGCCGAAAATGTTCTGTCGCCATTTGGCTAAAGTTTATGTTGAACAGCGGTGGAATTGTTTTTCTTACCAGTCAGTCTTGCGTACAGCGGTGCAGTGAGCTACACTGGTTTAAAACCCCAGGTAATGATAATTTCACCAAATAATTGTTTACTTGTAATCTAATGTCATAATAAATCCTAATACAAACATTTATTTGTGAGGAATGTTTATTTTAACGATTGAAAACAGATGTATCACACACAGACCCCCACCCCTTGGCTTGAGGCAACAGCCCCAGTCGATGTAGGTGGTATTGCATTTCCGATTGAATGCTCTCTGAATGCTCACCTCTGGTTTTTGTCATGTCTTTTCGCTTGGTTCTTAGCCTTCCCAGAGCCTTTGGCATGGTCAGCTGAACCCTCCTGTGTCAGGCCTTGGGGTGCATCTCGCAGGCCGAAGCTCTTCGCAGCGTGGCCCAGATGGAGGGTGCGTATGTGGAAGATGTGCTTCACACTGGAAGGATAGGCAGTGTATGCTCGCACAAAGGACTGCAAGGCTGAAGGGATACAAGAAACTAAATTAACTAAATTTAATTAAAATAACTTTGAGAGCAGCGCCACACCAAGGGTAGTGGTTCCACATAGTTGGGCACCATGACTCTTGACAATCAGTTACAAGTTATTTTTTGCATGTCATGATTGATCTTTTAATAAGTAAAACTGTCTAAAGCTGCAGAATAGGTATTCTGTTGCTGGAAAGGAGGAATAACACAAAATCAGCTTAAATAAATAATACATTTTTTAAAAGGGCCTTTGTGTTTTCACAGCTGTTATACTGAAAGAAAGAGTAAGTGAGAGAGACCGAGACCTTTCTTTGCCAGTTGGACATTTTCTTCGTTGGCATGGACAACGTTCTCAAACTCTGTCTGGAGAACAGTAGCCCTCTCACGGATCTCTTGCTCCAGAGCCCCTGAGGACTATGCACGCACACAAACACACACAAAGTAATGTTATTGTCAATACGTCATTTTACAGCAGACATGCCACAGCCAACCAACAGAAAATGACTGAATTACAGCCGTTTGAGCTTGGACCAAATCTGACAATGCTTGCCATGGGATAAACGTCTTATTTTATTATCCAGTTACTGGATATTAGGGGTGGAACGGTACATGTATTTGTACCGAACCGTACGGTACGGGCGTCACGGTTCCGTGCATGAAATTACACGGAGAATACACGGTATGAAAATAAATAAAACTTGCGTGCAAATTAATTAATGTAATGCGGAACTACTGTTAGATACTCGTGTTCTTTAGGGACATCTAATCTGTAGCTCTGATTGGCGCCGCCGTGAGTCAGAGATAGGCTAGCTAGCAGCACTAAGGACGAGTATGGCGAGTGGTGGCGACCCACGAGAGATAGAGGACCCGCCGGCCTTTTTAAGATTGCAAGTTTGGGAAAACGTTGGTTTCCCATTCAGTTACAGTAGTACAGGCGAGAGAGTGGTGGATAAGACAAGCACTGTGTGTCGGCGTTGTTCAGCAGTTGTGGGCAGTGACGTGCAGTCTGGGTAGGCAAGGTAAAACTGTTTATTAAATCCTTTTATTTAATAAACTTGTGTGTGTTATTCCAATTGTTTAGACGTTACGATGACAAATGTAGCAGTTACGTATAATCAAGTAATTAAAAAAATTAAAATAAGCATTGCTTTTACTGTCCGTTCACTGTGGACGACAAGCGAAAAACTCACTTGCGCACTTCGAACGAACTCACTTCGATCCTATACTCTTCAACATGTACGTTGAAAAGCACAACTCTGCTGTGCCTTTGCACATAAATATGTTATGCCAGTAATCACATGAGGGTTCTTCTTTGCATGATAGAGCTTTAAACTGCATTCGTGGATGGCACGGCAAACTATGTTCACAGACAATGAGTTCTGGAGGTGTTTCTGAGCCCATGCAATGATTTCCATTACAGAATCATGCCTGTTTTTTATGCAGTGCCACCTAAGTGCCTGAAGATCACAGGCCTGCAGTATTTATTTTCCCCCTTGTCCCTTACACATAGAAATGTCTCCGGATTCTCAGAATAATTGTATTATATTATGTACTGTAGATGATTATATATTCAAACTCTTCGCAATATTACGTTGAGGAACATTATTCTGAAATGGTTCCACAATATGTAAATGCAGGTTTTCGCAGATTGGTGTACCTCTGCTCATCTATACTTCTGAGAGACTCTGCCCCTTTAAGATACTCTTTTTATACCCAATCATGTTCCTGACCTGTTTGCAATTAACCTAATTAGTTGCTAAATGTTCCTCCAGCTGTTTATTTTTAGTAACACTTTTTCCAGCCTTTTATTGCCCCCGTCCCAACTTTTTTGAGACGTGTTGCTGCCATCAAATTGAAAATGACCTTATATTTTCCTTAAAATTGTACATTTCATCAGTTTAAACATTTGCCATGTTTTATATGTTCTATTGTGAATAACATAATGGGTTTATGAGATTTGTAAGTCATTGTATTCAGTTTTTATTTAATTTTACACATCGTCCCAACTTTTTTGGAAATGGGGTTGTATTTCCTGGTATTTGCTTGGTGAAATTGCTAGCCAATTTTCATCATACATTTCATACAATTATACACCACATTTCTCGTTTCAGTTTTACCTAATTCCCACATTTCCTCCTTCGAGTTTAATATTGTTTTGTTAGATCATTCATTCATATACAGTAGGCTAGGCTAGTGTCGTAGGGGTGAAATAGCCAGTGAACTAGCCAAATTGACAATTTTTATGATGTATAGGTAATAGTCAGCAAAACTATTTACTTTTAACCTCAAACATGACGTGCTCTCTCCCCTGCTGACAGCCATCTCTGCACAACTCTGTCTGGCTGAAACTGTGAAACCTCTGGTCCCTCAATGCTAATATCTAAAAGTTTCCATAGCATTTCATCAGTATGATACTGAGTACCCAAGTCGACACCATTCTTCTGCTGCAGTTCAATAGCCCGGGGGACGAGGCGAACGGCTGGTCCGTCTTAATTACGTGATATGCCGTTGTTATAAGTCGTGCAATAACACGATGGGCATCTGCATTTAAATTCCTGACCAGCATGGTCAACGGCCCGGAAGATGGATTGTCAACTACCCGCTTAGCTGTCACGCAAACCAGGTGCTGTCTGATATTATCATGGCTGGTCAGGGATTGTTTTCGAAAATGGTCGGTGACAAAAGATCCACTTTTGTCTGCTTTAGACGGGAACATAAGACGACAGTGCATCTTAGTTCCATAAAAAAATTGCTTCCGTTTGAGCTCGTAGCTCTCCAATTGCTGCCATCTTCACTTCAATGTCTCGTGCCAGTCTTGCGCCAGTTGTTAAATGTATTGAGATTAGAGAATTACAATTTGACAACCACTCGTCACTACTCAACTTTTCATTGGCCAACGGTGTGCCCCACGAGCTGCAAAGTTATTTATGCATTTAGCAGATAGCAAAACATGCAGGATGTTACGTTTTACAATGAGATTTCTTTTTTTTTTTTTCAATCAATGCTTTGCAGTGGCCTGATCGGGACAGTGTGTTGCTAGTTTAACTGTTCCAACGTTACTTTTTACTGGCCCCGGGCGATCGTTATTGTCGAGCCCTGCGTACAAATAAATCAATTGTGTCTACACAACACTTTTCAACAGATTGACTAGATATCATTTGAAAATGATAACGTTAGTTGTTTCCACTTCTGTTGTCGAAGCAAGCGGGATCGACTTCGGTGGGTAACGTCACAGCTTAGCAACCAAACTGTCGTGATTCAACTCAGCTTCAGTTAGCTCTAGCTATCTTGCTGAAAAATATCCTGACAAAGATCTGGACAAACATGCATCGTGAATTGTAGATTTACATGACAACACAGGTTATTTATTTGAATGAAACAGTCAGGAACATGAAATAACGTTATCCCCATTGCCAATAAACTAAATCATCACACATTCTACCTATGCTAGATACAGGCAGGATACGTTAGTATTGCTAATAACTGTTAGCGACTAAATCATACTACAGCACCTCCTTTCAGCAACAGCTTCATAGCAAATCCTGCTTTACATTCTCCCAGGTTTTCAAAACTGTCCTCGGTGAAATGGTTGGAGCAAATGTGTAATTGAGGGTCGAACTGCACAGGGATCTTCTCATAGACAAACATCACAGCCCGTCGAGTGTTTGGTTCCCCTGGAAGACTCTGAAAAGTGTCACCATTCCCTGTACAGCCTGGAACACTGCATTTACGACCGCAGTCCATTTTCAATATCCTTGAAAAACGTTCTTCTTTGTAATTCCGTGGAAGTACACAGAGCAGCGTGCAGCAAATTTTGGGGCGTGACAAAGGTACAGACCAGCGCCAAAAAGGTGGAGCCCCCGACCGTTTTAGAGCAGCAGTTTCAAATTGTGAGATTTGCATGGGAAAAGTGTGTCAATCAAAGCCGCCGGCACACATGTGGCAAGCATGCATTTGTCCCACTACTTTTCAAATGGGTAGGGCCCCGCCCCACCACTTTTGACTCAGCAGAGTATTGAGCGCATTTAATGTATTTACTATTAAAAACGAAAACAACTTTTGCAACAGATTATTATTATATTTTTTTCTTCTTGCAATTGAACAAGTTGATAAAATACTTCTCCAAATTTCAGCCCGTTTACTCTTGACTATAACGCACTCAGCTTGTTGCAGTCAGCACAATGCTGACTGTAACAAGTGAATACACCTGAATACACCTGTCAGTCACAGTGATCTCCTAGCTACAGCCAACCCGGCCCCAGGAGAGACCATCGACCACCCTGTCAACAACTCATTACTGCTAACGCTATCGAGCATAGACTGTATTAAAAAACGAGTCAGTGCAGATGGTTCCCAAATGTTGCCCCACCACTTTTGGACCTGTGGTGACACCTCTGGTGTCAATGGACTTTGAGGTTCCCTGTATGTCCATTTTACCCACCAAACTGTCGTTATTCAACTATGACAAGGTAAACTCGGTTTTGCAGTGAATGACCCCTTTAAGGTCTTCCACCGTCTGTGTATGTATAAGTTCAATTAAAACAATAATCATGTATTGTTCTTTTGTAAAGAAAACAACTAAGAATTGAACTATTCAACTTGACATGTTTACTGCTGTTCAAACAATGTATATGTTGCTTAAAAATCTAATGTATTGTGTTCTGCAAAAATATTTTAGAGCTGTAATCGCAATACCGTGGTATTTTTTCCTCAAGGTTATCATACAGTCAAAATCTGATACCGTCCCATGCCTACAACCAAGGTATGCAGAATAGCATCTCTAAACTTCAGGTGGAGTCAGGTGGCTGAGCGGTTAAAGAATCGGGCTAGTAATCAGAAGGTCGCTGGTTCGATTCCCGGCCGTGCAAAATGACGACGTGTCCTTGGGCAAGGCACTTCACCCTACTTGCCTCGGGGGAATGTCCCTGTAATTACTGTAAGTCGCTCTGGATAAGAGCGTCTGCTAAATGACTAAATGTAAATGTAAACGCACAACACGTCGAACCTTGAAGGAGATGGGCTACAGCCGCAGAAGGCCACTCCTGTCAGCTAAGAACAGGAAACTGAGGCTACAATTCGCACAGGCTCACCAAAATTGGACAATAGAAGATTGGAAAAATTTTGCCTGGTCTGATGAGTCTCTATTTCAGCTGCGACATTCAGATGGTAGGGTCAGAATTTGGCGTAAACAACATGAAAGCATAGATCCATCCTGCCTTGTTTAAACGTTTCAGGCTGCTGGTGGTGGTGTAATGGTGTGGGGGATATTTTCTTGGCACACTTTGGGCCCCTTAGTACCAATTGAGCATTGTTTAAATGCAACAACCTACCCGAGTATTGTTGCTGACCAAATAGCAAATAAGCTATGTTTTGTAAAGCAGATAAACATAACTAATAAAAGCATTTTTGCATGTATTCCAACATGGGTCTAACGAATCATTAGCCAATAAAATCACCAATGAAAATTGACAATGTATGTAGGCGAATTAGTGGATACTTAAACTATAGTTTGCGATCAGTAGGACTATAAAGAGCTATTGAAATTGTCTCAAACATTTAAGGGTCTGATAGATACAGTTGTCCTGGCAAAACAGTTATTGTTCTTTATTTATTGACAGGGCACAGTCCAAGTATTGCAAAAATGACAAGTGTAGCCTATTAGTTTGTAACTTCTAAGCTAGAAGCGATGATCTCAGCTTGCTGTGTGTGTTTACATCAACACGAAATGGTGCAAAACCTATATGTTAGTTTATAATTAGGCTTCTGCTCATCGCTGGTGGAGTTTGACTGTCGTGAAGTCCTGTGCACAATGCAGTAGGCTATCCAAGATTAGCCTATATATTCTATTTAGTCCGTAGATGTAAAGGGAACAAAACGTAGGCTATTATAAATTATCTGTCAGGCTAGATGTAGTATATTGATTTATAAAATGCAACTCGTTTTACATGCGGTACTGCCCTTGTGTAACCCGCCATCTACACTTGAAACTGGAGTCCCAATAAAACCCCAAATACACACTCAAACAGTATGATATTATTTTGGACATATTATCCACTGGGTCTTGTCATTCCAAAAGTTGTTAAATTGAATAGGTTAAGCATCAACAGGCTAACATCAAGTATATAGCCTAGAATTTCCAAACAATTTGCTCTAATTTTTGCAATACTTGGACTGTGTTCTGACAATAAATTAAGAACATTACTTGTTTTGCCAGTATAACTGGATGTAATTAGACCACTGAATGTTTATGATGTCCGTGTGTTTGTTTTTGACTGGGGACAACAACGCAATCTTGTCAGCCGACTATAAAATGTAAATAATATAAAATATAAAACTATAAAACAATATGTCGGGCTACTAGACCAACTGCAGTCTAGCTTAACCCACAACGTGTTTTACATTCTTTAGCCAATAAATTATTTTTTTTCTGAATGATTGAAGGGCTAGACAACAAACGCTCCAATGAAATAACCAAAGACTAACAACAAGGAAATAAATTACAGATTGCCGAAGACACGTTAATTTTAAGACAGTGCCTCTGCTCTGTGCAACAAGCGCTATCTAGCGATCATTACATGTCAGTAACAACTTTTCTGTCTGTAGACTCATGGCTGTAGACCCAAAAATGGCTTGGTGCTTCTAGTGTTAAATGAGCTTGTCCCGGTGTGATCTTGAAAAATGTAAAATACTAGGTGATAAAGCACACCTCTTTCTAGGATAAGTCAAGACACCAGGGTCCTGGAATTTGATAGAATGCGAAGATGTTAAACATTGAATAATAAAAAATAAAACGTCTCAATACGTTGCTTATATAATTCATTTTTGCATTTTTTACATTCAAAACATAAGGCTGCACCAGAATTCAATACTGGCCTTGAGGAAAGACTTTCAGTGATCATAGGTAGGGACCTTAACCACCAGTAGTCATTCATTGTACTGTATGTTACAACACTTATGGTATGATACTCTTAAGCATTGAAAAGGATACTTTCCTGTGGGAATTGCAGAATTGCTGTCTGCAATTCCCACACAGCAGAATTGCAGACAGCCGGTCACATGACCCGCTAGTCTTCAGACAGGGACATTGTTACTGACACAATGATCACTCTGAACGTTATATTAGCCAGTTTTCCAGAAATACATTTTAATCTTATTCAAGTTTTTGGGGGAATATTTTCAGTTTGCAGATGGTACTGTTTGAATCGCGATTCCAGCTGACACTTCCAGTGACAACGTTGTTGGAATAAGCTTGTTTTAAAGAGGGTTCTTTATGAATGAAATGCAATATGAGTAAATGATTAAAAATATCACTAGAAGGGAAAAACTTTAGGGGAATTTTAAGTCATAATATAGGTTAGGACATTTTTTACACAGGATTGCCCAATTTCTTCGTTTTGATGCAACTGTTTCAACTTTGTGAGGCTGCAACATAGCCCATCACCATTACCTTGTACACTAAGGGAAATGAGAAGAGAACCCCGTTTTCTTTCTACACTTCACTCTTAGTATTTTGAAGTGTAAATGAGCATCAACAAACGTATGATTTTTAACCCTTATGCGTGAGTTCTAAATATTTCACTCACCAGAGTGAGTTATTTTTCCAAAACGGAAGCTAGCTAGCTTTCGTTACCTAGCAACCTAGCATAATACTCGTAGCAATGCTACTACCTGCTAGTGTTACTTGTTGTCTCCTAATTGTACATTTTGAAGCCATACTTTAGCGTTTGTCATATAGTTTTTGTCTATTGGAAAATAGTCGGTTGGAATGTTCAGAATCGCACATGTGCGATGTTACGCTGTGACAGTGCGTTACACTGCAGCGACGCGAGTCGCTTGCCATCGCTCGCCTTCCCACAGTTCACCACGCGCAGGAGCATATCAAACAGATTAATGTAGAATAGTAGTTCTCTAAAGTCAATGTTGTAGGTGTCATGGCCAAGTGTGCAGACTTGGGTTTACGTACTCGCAACGCGTCGCTACCCACAATGCACCACGCAAGCGATTCCCCTGGCTCCATTAAAAATGAATGGAAAACATGTTGTTGCTCGCATCGCGTCGCTGCAGTGTAAACGCACCGTGAGACCCGCATTCGAACGTTCACATGTGCGACACTACTCCTTAACGGGTTAATCTATGCAATCTTCTTAAATACTAAGTATGCATAAGTATTTTCACAGCACATTGCAAGTTAAAGTAAGGTTAGAGACTGCAAGTCTCCAGAAAAGCAAGTTCCAGACTCAAAAGTAGACTATAGTTCAGACACAGTTTCTCATTAAGTCAGTGGTAATAATCTTGACAAATGGTTATCAGAGTCTGACCTTGTGGTACTTTCCTCGCCCTTTATATGCGTCATCCAGCATCAGGCAACTCAAGATATCCTGCAGCTTCATCTCTGAAAGGCTAGAAATCAAGAAGAGACCATTACTAAGTGAGTACCATCATGATGGAAGTTTTGTAGCCTAGATTAGAGTTTACCACCTGCACGGTTTCTAAGTCGCTTTGGATGAAAGTGCTGAAAGAGTCAGAAACCCACAACCAAACTGCCACCACAAATCTCTGTCAGGGTCACTGAATTACCAACCTGATGTTGTGATTGGCCAGCTCGGATATGTAGGCCGTCTCAGCAGGGGTGATGAAGAGGAGGCTGTTTCCTTGTGCCCCAATGCGAGCCGTTCTACCCACACGGTGCACATACTCTGCTGCTGTGGTAGGGGAGTACTGATGCGCACACACACACAGTAGGTTAAGACAGTTTGACAAGAGGGGGCAGAAGAGGACAGTGAGATGAGATGGGGAGGTGGAGTGCTCACTTGTACTATCCAGGTGACTTTGGGTAAGTCCAAACCTCGCGATGCCACATCCTGAACGGGAGAGAAACAGGAAACGCTGTTTTAACACAACAATTGATCAATGTATTATAACAGACATGGCCAATGCAGAAAGTAGCTGTTTTAGGCCTCATGATTTACTAGATGGCCAGACCTGAATGTTAATGGCCCTACGGACCTGTGTATTAAAATTGTCTGTGACTCACAGTACAGAGCAGTACGCCGTCCCTGCAGACAGAGAACTCCTGGAACACCTCAGTCCGCTCCTAAAAGGTAAACATTAGTACAGTCTTTACATGATTCACACTGACCATCCGAACAGTAGCGGTTTTTGGCACGGGCGAAGCGGGCAGCCGCCCGGGGCAGCATGAAGAGGGGGGCGGCAATTTCCCAAGTGCATCCAATTAAATTAACCCTCCCACTGTCCTTGAGTTTCAAACGCACTCCCAGCAGAGGGCGCCAACCGTGGCACGTCATATGTCCGTGTGAAAAGTTGTTGGTGAAAAGTTTTGTTTTCTAAAAACATGGTATACATGATACAGTTTGTATTGGTAATTAAAATGAAATATTCTTTATTATTCAGTTGAAAGTTGAAATTATTAAAAGAAAATATGTAACAACTTTCACTTCCTATCATGCATTAACTAGAATTTGTCCTTTGGTGTGACACACTAAAAAGGACAAAAAAAGTTTTATCAGAATATCTTAAGATACAATTCAACTGGTATAATTTTAAACAGTTTTGTTAGGATGAAAGAAAGTTTTACTTTATTATCAAGTTAAGGGGGGTAAATTGTGTTATTTCTTGCGTTAAATAAATACCATTATATGAAACAAGTAACAATGAAGATAAATCGCTGTCATGCTATTTGTATATTATTTACGACTTTTACTTTTTGTCACACCATAGGACACTTATGGTGCAGTTCAGTGAAAATATGATCATGATTTTTTTATTTTTTTTTATCAAGAATGTTGATTTACCAAACCAAAAAACGGGTATAGCAGGGATTGCTGGGGTAAGTGCTGGTAGAGGAAATAGGAAACGTAAAGGAGAAAGGTGAAATAAGGGGGACCTTACCCTCTGCTTCATGTTGCCATGGAGACGCAGGAAGTTAAGTGGGTGCAATTGATTGGTGGTTGGGTGGCACAATACGGAGGTGAAGAGAGAGAAGAGGAACTCTACCCCCTCACAGCTGGACACGAACACAATGAGCTTGTGGCCATTTTCAAACTGAGGACATACGTGAATGAGCACACATTAAAATGATCCAGTTTGCACAAGGAATTGTACCACTCAACAACATAATGTGCTGGTATGTGTTGTACTTAAACATGACTGCAGTGCATTAGGGTTCCCAGTGTTTACCTTGCATCTTGCCAAGATGAAGGCCGCCAGGCAGACAAGTCTGAGCTTGCTGGGCACTACTACCACGTACTGCTGGAGATTGTCTGGCACACTAAAGCTCATCGTCTGGCTCTGGGCGGCAACATCAAGGTAGGCGATGTCAGAGCTAGTCTTTGAGTTTTCAGACACATGGATACTGACAGGGTTTTTCATACACACCCCCGTCAACCGAGACAGGCCTGAAACACACACACAAATCTATTAGTGACAGGAAGAATTATGTATGTGCATACACACACACACATTAGAGATACAATGGTGCCAGACAAATAATGAGTACCGTCTGTGAGAGTTGCAGAAAGCATGACATTCTGTCTGGAGGGGGCAGTAGAGTTGAGGGAGTTTAATATTACTGTAAGGTCCTTCTCAAAACCCAAGTCTAGAGTCCTGGGCGAGCAAACAAACACACCACCAAATCTTGAATTGGAACCACAAGCAGGTTATCTTGCAGTATTCCACCAGCACACAGAACTTGTATCTAAATCTGAGTCGTTCATAGAAACGAGTATCGGTTATAGATGAGGTTAGGTCATAGGTTGTTGGTCATGTTGCTAGTAGAGGGTAAGAGGTCAGGGCCTACCTGTCTGCCTCGTCCAGGATGAGCCAGCGAGTGGCACTAAAGGCTATGCTGAGGGTGTTCTTGATATGATCCACCAGACGGCCTGGCGTGGAGATCAGAATGTTAATGCCCTTACGAAGCCTGTGAAGAAATACAAAGACTTAGGGTTACCTTTTCTAATAAACACACAAATATAGAGGCTCCTGTTGAAATCACCTGGCCAGAAGTATGTGCCTTAGTGTTTCCCATTCATTGATTTAATTGTGGCGGCCCGCATGGAAGGAGCAACCAACCCTGATGTTAACATAGTTAGAAAATAAAAGTTAACATGTTAGTTTAAACACAAAGCTCACTGATTAATATAGCCAGAACTGTGTCCTTTGATGATTAACATTACAAATATGCTTACATCAGATTTGATTCAACAGCATTTTGCCGATAATGCAGCAAAGTGCGGTCCTATTCCAATTCATAGCATTTTGAGCCCTTGCAGTCTCTTGCACTCAATCACTTACAAGGTGATGTCAAGTAAGTCTGAGGGTTCAGGGCTTAGGGGGGACATTGGGATTGGGCCTTAGTAGCCTATCATAATTCTCTGCACAAATTTGTGCAAAACTGATACGTTCAAGTTAAATGTAATATGAATAGTTACCGTATTCTTCTGAAATAAAACTGTGGTTTATAACCCGATTTTACATTTCTTATGGTGGTGCGGTTCATATTACGAAGCGGCATATAAAACGTTTTTTTTTTAAATAAAATAACAGTAGAAACACTCGTGAATGCTGCGTCGCACATATGTGATCGTTCGAATGCGGGTCTCACAGCGTAACGTCGCATATGCGTAGCCGGTGAAGCCACCTCCCTGAAATTAGTTTTTACAGGTTGGGATGTCTAGTAGCATTGCTACGAGTATTATGCTAGCTAACTTAGCCCGGAAGCTAACTAAAGCTAGCTAGCTACCGTTTTGGAAAAATAACTTGCGCTTTGAGGACCGTCGGAAATATTTAGAACTCACGCGTCTAAAAGGTAAATATTAGTTAATTCCCGGGCAATAGAAAACATACATTACGCACTTTCGTTTTCGAAGTGTTACACAACGGCATGCTGTACTGCCTATACTCGTGCATTGCTTGGTATCATTGTTCCCGTATAAAGTGCGGCATATATTCCAGTGCGGGTTATACTCAGATTTACAAACACAAAGCTCCCATTCTGGTGGGGTGGGGTGCGGTGTATAGAAAATGCGGCTTATTTTTCGAAAAATACAGTAAATACATTTCGGCAAATATAACAAATGAGTTCAACTGTGACAAAACGCCATGCGGCTGTCACGTAAAGCGGCGGTTCTCCGGATCATAGTCGTGTATGATATATGAATACGAACAAGGGTTTGTTATTATGGTAGTAGGTGTGCGTAGAGGTGATTTTAACACGGGATGGGGTTTGTGTGTGCACTGATCCGTTTCAAAATGTTTAGCGTTGTCCTTCCCTGTTACCTTGTCTTCCGGGAATGTGGGAGAAAACCAGGGTGCAGGGCGGGGAAAGCTTTTCTCTGTTTATTTCGCGGGGGGGAAGCGATCATTGGAGCAGGGGTGCTCATAGTGTTTTTAAAGAACCATGTATGAACTGGTTTTAGTGCATTGTTCGATTACGACATGAATGTATGTTTGAAATGTGTCATGCCAGTATGTTGTTAAATTGGGAGAACCGTGCGAAACTGTTAATTGATTTTGACACATGTCCAATGGTATCGTCCAGGTCTCATTTACCTGACGTCATTCGTCGCGATTCATATACGTGCCACAGCAAAATGGCTGAGTGTGGTTGTGAGATTGTCCTTAAAAGACAAGACCCGTGAGAAGATTAAGGATGCCACTTCTTATCTCTCATTCATGATTGATGGCGACACAGATGTTTCAACTAAAGAAATTGTGAAATGGTGTACGCAAGGATCCTGCAACAAGGGAAAACAAAGAATATTTTGATAGGCCATGTGGGAGTCCAGCATGCAAATGCCCAAGGTACGTTAATTACAATTGCTGAATTTGACCTCAGTTTAGTGCTTACTCAGAACACAGCAGTTAGAAATATATGCCAGGAATGATTGAAAGAGTGAAACAGTTTCTATGCTCTTAACCTTTTTAAGCCAATTCTTTTATTTGTAGGTGCCACAGTGATTTAACTGTTCAGTATGATGACAGGGGAAAGAAACAGTGACTGTTTGCTGGTGGTTTTGGTATATAATGAATATCATTCCAAATTCAAATGTAATTGTACACAACAATTACAGTTAACATATTTATTTTAAGGAGTCTATAATGCCACCGAAGAGGCCTTTCATCAACTAGGGACCGAAACAGGGTGGTTATAGAAGACAGTTGCCATGGGAGCCGATGGTGCTGCAGTCAATCTTGGACATAAGGGAGGTGTAATAGGCCTCCTCCAAGCTGAGGCAGGGGCTTTTATTGTCCCATTCCATCTTGCCACATAGGTAGGTTATGTACACAATTAGGTTAAAGTTAGGGGTAGCAAACAATGTAGGTATTTGTATGTACAGTAGGTATGTATGTAATGTATACACTTTAATCGTAGACTGGAGCTGGCAATGCTGTCTGTGCAAAGAAAAGTCCCCATGGTGGACCAAGTCTACAATCTCCTTAAAAGGGGTGATTCACACTGTTTCTTAAGGTCTCCGAATAGGGTATGTAACATTGGTTGGGCTGAGGTCATCCGTCATAATTCTGCTGGACCTTTCTGCAGCGTTTGATACGGTTAACCATCAAATCCTGCTGGCCAGACTTTCTGAGACGGGCATCACTGGCACTGCACTTCAGTGGATCTCATCCTACCTGTCGGGAAGATCCTACCAGGTCTCCTGGGGAGGCAAAGTGTCAGGCCCCCGCCAGCTCTCCACTGGTGTCCCACAGGACTCCGTCCTTGGACCCCTCCTCTTCTCCCTCTACACCACCTCGCTTGGACCAATCATCACCTCCCATGGCTTCTCCTACCACTGCTATGCTGATAACACGCAGCTGTACCTGTCGTTCCCCCCGACTGATCCGGGGATCTCAGCTAGGATCGAGGCCTGCCTCAGACATCTCCGCCTCGATGACCGAGCACCACCTCCAGCTGAACCTCGCCAAAACAGAACTCCTCATCATCCCGGCCAAACCCTCCATCTCCCACGATCTCTCAATCACCCTGGGATCGGCGACAGTGACCCCTTCATCCTCTGCCAGGAACCTCGGGGTGACCATGGATGACGCGGTCTCCCGGTCGTGTAGATTCACCCTCTACAACATCCGGAAGATCAGGAGATACCCATCTGAGCATTCCACCCAGCTGCTAGTCCAAGCACTTGTCCTCTCAAAGTTGGACTACTGCAACTCGCTGCTCGCCGGTCTCCCAGCATGCGCAACCCGCCCTCTCCAGAGGATTCAGAACGCGGCGGCCCGTCTGTTCTTCAATCTACCCAGACGCTCCCATGTTACCCCGCTCCTCATCTCCCTCCACTGGCTTCCCATCACAGCCCGTATCAGATTCAAGACTCTGGTACTGACCTTCCGAGCAGTGAACGGGACTGCACCCGACTATATCAAGTCTCTCCTCCAGCCTTACACCCGCCACCTACGGTCTTCTTCTGACAACCGTCTGGTGGTCCCACCGCTCAAGACCGCCCGGTCCCAACACAAGCTCTTCTCCTGTCTGGCCCCCCAATGGTGGAATCAACTCCCCACCTCCATCAGGGACACTGACTGTCTCCCCACCTTCAAGAAAAGGCTCAAGACGCACTTGTTCCGGGAGTACAACGGCACTTAGGAATGCTTGGCTGGACCTGATGTTAGTTTCCTCCAGGATCACAATGACTCGTATTGAGAGACTTGTTGCTCTTGTTGGTTAGTTGTAACGGTTTCAAATTCTTGTACTCGCTGTGAAATATTTTACCGTTGATTGTTTTTTCTACAGGTACACTTGCACTCTTGTGGGGAGTTTCATGTTGTTCAATTGTAACTTGTTTAACTGCATGCTCTTATGGTTCTTCCCTTTGCACTTACTTGGTTTTCCACCATGTATGCTTCATTTTTTGGCTGCTCGCAATGTTTGGGGCTATCTCGTTATGATCAGTGACCTATGCTCTTTTGTAAAGCTCTCTCTTGGAAGTCGCTTTGGATAAAAGCGTCTACTAAATGCATAAATGTAAATGTAAAATGGCCCGGGTGCTGTTCTATGAGCCCTGATGCCTCCTGTGAAATATCCCCAGAATGAAACGAGAGGCTTTCTCCCTTTTATGGTATGCTCATGAATATATAGATGAGCTGCGTGCTGATTGGTTGGCTTACAACGAGTGAAGCTGCGAGCAAAGACGCAACACGGCAAACAGTTTTACAGCTACATTTTTTAATTGTGAGATTTGCATAGGAAAGAGGTGTCAATGGACTTTGAGGTTCACTGTATGTCCATTTTACCCACTGAACTGTCATTATTCAACTGTGACAAGGTCAATTCGGTTCTGCCTTTAACATGGTGTGGAAGACATACCACTACAGTGCCAAGTCTATGAGAGAGCTCAGAGCCCTCGGAAAAGAGCTGGGTGTGCATGTCAACATCCCAGGTGGTGTCAGTGGGACACGCTGGCTCCCACATGTAACACGGGCCCTACATACCTTACTGAGACCCAGAGGAAAGGACCGGAACCTGCAGAGCTCAGGGCAGTTCATAGCAGTTTACATCCACATGGAACATTTGACCGCATCATCAAGCAATGCAGATATTGCTGGGAGAGCAAGGAAGGTCTGTATTTAAATGAAAGCTGGAACCTTTGTTGCTTTCTGTCACTTCGTGGCTGATTTGTTTGAGGCCATCGGCAAATTCAGCCTTCTTCAAAGGAATGATATCATCTTGCCTCAGGTAAGGCTCAAGTGACAGCTAAATTAGAGTATGCTTAATTTTTATTTCACCAGAGGCCTGTTCCATAAAGGCTGCTCAAAAAAGCTAGTCCCAAACCTGACTTAAATTAGCTTAACAAATCAAGCGGGGCTAAAGCGGTTCCTTAAAGGCCAATTTCAGCTCACGCAATCCTACTAATTCGAGTCAGATTTAAGTAGTCAAGCTAATTGCGTGTGCACCCTATTCTTAAGCAGCCCGAGAGATAGAACATGGATCATATCGATCCACCACGACAAAAAGCAATGCACACGGCCACATGACTTCATCCAGGAAGAACGTTCCCTTTAAGCCGTGTACTATGACTGCTCCCTCATCTCATCCACCACTTCATCAAAATAAATTGACACGCCATGATTGACGTGAACGACAGGCTATGTAGGTCGAGGTCCTTTTTTATAGACCTTTACTTCAATGATAAGAAAAACAGACACCCTCTAAACACATCTAAATTGACTTTGACATTGTTTTAGCCTACTATTAATCAATACATTATCCAGTAGCCTAACTTTTTAACATGGTTTTTGTATCGGGAAAATGGAGGATAGATGTATATGTTAGTTTTGCAATTTTAGGCTACTGTTAACAATTATGTAGCTATGATAATTATACTGGGATAATTTATATTGAGATAGGCCTATATGACTGATGCGTAAACATTTGAAATCACAACCATATAGCCATACGTTTAATGTAGGCTATCAAAATCATTGTTCATCATTGTTTAATGCAGGGATTCCCAAAGTGTGGTGTGAGCTGCCTCTAGGGGGTGCACGCGAGGAAAAATGTAATGGTGGTCTAATGGTGTAATAATTAATATTCATTATTATACGGCAGCGACAGTACAAGCGTTCTGATTGGCTAATGGGTAGTCATGCCAGCCGCGTATTGCCCTCTCGCCGGTCTGATATGGATCCGTATTGCCCTCTGACGTCATCTTCAAAATGAGCGATATTGATAGACATAAACAGCCATGAGAAAATTCAGAAGCAGCAAAAATGTGTTATTGAAAGTGATGATGAAGACTACAAACTATAGTTTGAATCACTTGTGTTGTTACTTTACTGTAAATTAAAGCCATTTTAGCTGAGCCGTGTTGTCAGTTTTCTATTGATCATTGTAACTTGAAGTTAGCAAGTAATTGGTTGCTACGCAACACCTGAAACACTGGTACAAAACTGGAACAAACACTGGAACAAAACGACATGTTTTCTATTAACAATTACCATTTCTTTTTATTTACAAAATGAAAGGAGCGAAAAATGCCATATAATAAACAACTTACTAACCTCGACCATACCGGGAAATATCAAACTTCGGCTTTTGGCTCGCTATCGCTCGGTCGATACGTTAAAGCATCAGTCTGATATTTCCCGGCATGACCTCACTCTCGGTTAGTAAGTAGTTGATATAATTGTTAACAATTAAAGTGGTATTTTTCACAAAACAAAAACATGAATTATAAAAATTCCCCTTTGTAAGATTTAAATTTAAAATTAAAAACAATTTAATAAATAAATGCATTTCAGCTCCTGCCGCCAAACTATCTTTTACGTACACACTAGCTAGCCAGCTAGTGCACCTAACGTAAGCCAACTTTATTCATTCAGTAACATTCATGCAAATATGCTAAACTGGCTGAAATCGAAATATGATGAGTCAGGTGGCTGAGCGGTGAGGGCTAGTAATCCGAAGGTTGCCAGTTCGATTCCCGGTCATGCCAACTGACGTTGTGTCCTTGGGCAAGGCACTTCACCCTACTTGCCTCGGGGGAATGTCCCTGTACTTACTGTAAGTCGCTCTGGATAAGAGCGTCTGCTAAATGACTAAATGTAAATGATCTGGGTTTCACTTGGATTAACAATGCAGATTGCCCAAAGCCACAGTGCGTGGTGTGCAGTGAGGTTCTGGCTAACAGCTGTCTTACGTCGCCACCTAAACACCAAGCATGCCAGTGCAAGTCAAAAGCCCCTTACATTTTTTTTTATCGAAATTGGAGGAGTTACAAAACAGCCCAAAACAACTGCAGTCTCATTCATGTGTTGGGTCTACAAAAAACGCACTACGGGCTTCATATCTGCTCAGTTACAGAATAGCAAGAAAGGGGCTACCTACCTCACACGATCGCTGAAGATGTGTGCTTGCCAGCTGCCAAAGAGATGGTGGAATGTATGATTGGAGAGAGACAACACTGTTACGCCGCATCGATGCTTTGTCCGAAGACATCCTGGCTACATTAGTCGGTTGCGTGAAGAAGAGTGAGTTTTACTCTCTGCGAGTAGACGAGTCTACAGATGTGGCCAATCTTCTGGTGTACGTCCATTACCTTTTGAAGGCACGGTGCAGGATGATTTTTTGTTCTGTTGGCCCCTTGCTACCCAAACAACAGGACAAGAAATCTTCAATCTTTATGAGCACCAATGGAATCGACTGGACACGCTGCATGGAAATCTGCACTGACGGGGCAAAATCGCTGACGGGGAAGCACACAGGGCTTATAGCTAACATCAGGAAAGTCTGTCCATCCATTCTCTGGTTACATTGCAGTGTTCACAGCTCAAAACATGCCAGCTGATCTACTTTCAGTCTTCAATGATGCTGTGAAACTGGTGAACTTCATTAAAGCGTGCCCGCTAAATTCAAGACTGTTCACACTGTTATGCAATGAGATGGGCAGCGAACACAAAGCACTGCTGCTGCATACTGAAGTGCGTTGGTTGTCCCGCGGCAAGGTGTTGACAGGGCATTTTGAACTGCGGCACGAACTTCAGCAGTTTTTTGAGGACAACCCGTTTCATTTGGCCTCCAATCTGCATGACGAGGACTTTCTGCAGAAGCTCGCCTATCTGGCCGACATCTTTTCTGTTCTGAATGAACTGAATTTAAGTCTACAGGGAGTCAGTGTTACTTTGTTCAACACACAAGACAAAATAGAAGCTATGATCAAGAAGCTACGGTTCTGGACAAGCTGTGTGACTGGGAATACGCTCCTGTGTTTCCCTACGCGTCAAGCGTTCTTGGAGGTTAACAACGTGATCATGGGTGAACATGTGAAAAGTCTCATAATTGAACGCCTCAAACAACTTGCTGAGCAGCTACGGAAATACTTCACACCGATGGACACATCTCAGACGTGGATTCACAACCCATATGAAGTTTCCCTCCCTGTCCCACAGATGTCATTTCAGGGGCAGGAGCAGCTGATTGAGCTGTCATCCGATGGAGCACTGCAGTTGCAGTTCAAAAGAAAGCCACTTGTGGATTTTTGGACCAAGGCAATGCCAGTATACCCAGTCCTGGCAAAGCAAGCCTTGAGGGTTTTGATGCCCTTCCCCACAACTCATCTGTGTGAGGCTGGTTTCTCTGCTCTGACAGCAGTGAAGACAAAATATCGGCAAATACTGGATGCTGTTGAGAAAGATCTGCGGCTTAAACTATCTTCAATGGCGCCAAACATCGCAGAGCTTTGTGCAGAGATTCAGGCCCATCCGTCGCATTAATATATGTAAGTATGTGGCCAAATGTTATTGTTATTATTGCTACTCTGTTACTGGGAATACTCACATCTCTCTCCCCCTCCCTCTCTCTCTTGCTGCAGGCTGAGCCACCTGATGTGAAAATGTGAAAATCCTCAAATGGACTAACTTTATTGTTATTTGATTCAGATGAATGTAACCGCTATGTATGATTAATTGTAAATTAAATGTGATGCAATCTGGCTCTGAGCCTGTGCGTGTGTCCTCGCCATCCTTATTGCTCTTTAAAATATTTTAAAAATTGCCTTGTGTAACTGAAATGTATTTAGACTTTGTTGCAGTGTTTCAGGGGGTTTTCACACCTGTAGTTTGTTTGCTTTGTTCCGCTTCAGGGATTAATATGATAAAATGTTGCAGTTGCCCCTTTGTTCGGTTTGTGTTTACACTGCAACATTTAACGGTGGACTAAATCTTGTAAACAAACTCCAAGCGCGAGCAAACTGTTCTCTTATTGGTCCGATTTGAATATATAAATAGGCTCTGTTACTTTTTTGTTTTTTAAGGTGTGGGGGAGTGGGGGTGCATGAACCCGGTCGGGATATAGAAGAGGGTGTGTGGCCTAAAACGTTTGGGAACTGCTGGTTTAATGCATTAGGCTAAATGTTGTAGCCTATGTATTTAAGTTGATTTTCTATAAATGTAGCCTACATATTGAACTGATGAAAAAATTAGAATGTGGTAAATCATCGTTTTCCCGTTGGATCAGTGTTACAGGAACGTCTGATTTCTGTGAGTTAAGTCTATTTACTATCAAAGCATTTGTCAGTAATACGGTTATTACATTAATAATTGCATTGCAGGTCGATTTAAGGTGTGCCCCTAAATGTTCTGCTTGCGCTCCTAAAGTTCAGTCAGGGGCTACTGTGCTCCTAGTAAAAAAAGTTAGTCTGGAGCCCTGGAATGGACAAGTGTCTGACCTATATATAATATTTTTTTGGGGGGGAAGATTTGTAAATAGCAGCATAAATAACAACAGAACAAAAACAGATTAACAAAGCGAAAACACATTGTATCCGAGAGCCCCGACTGTACCTACATGTTTGCTGTTATTTTGCTGCTGCTGAACAACAAAAACAGATTTCCAAAGTAGCAGAAAGTCCCTAGATGTATTGCTAGTCACTAGATATGACTGTCGGTAGGGAAGGTGAAATAAGTTGCTAAATCTAGTGACATTGTCGCTAAATCGACAACACCGTTTAACCAAAAGTATTAACCGGTTTGTATTGTTGGTTAACGGTTAAATATGAGCATTCCTACTCCAGACAGCTTAGCTCATTTGCTATTTAGCTGTTTCATGAGCGAAAAGTCAAAATAAATGAGGTACTAGTTCCGTTTGTCTACGTTTCCAGCAATATCAAACTTGGCTTTCTACATTTTGGAAACTTGTTGTGGGTCTTGTTTAGCATTAGTGAGGTTGGTCACTGATGTTGGGTATTTAAAATCTTTCACATTAATCTGTTAACTATTTACACACATTCATAGGTTCTTATGCAAGTTTCCTATGCCATTTTTCTTTTATCAAACTACTGTACAAATATTGCCTTTGATACCAATATTTCAAGACTGACCTGGCTTTCTCTGCCTTCCTCTTCTCTCCCCCCATAAGAACACCAGGGACAATCCAAGTGAAAGGCTAGGGAGAGGAAAAAGTAGGAAAGATCAATATGAAATTAAAGAATTAAACAGGAGCCAGACCCCCCCAAAAAAGACAGACAACATTACAGTAGGGGGTGCTGATGGTGTTTCTGTTTGGGTGGTAAGTGGCATGTAACTGTATAACCAGAGACAGCCATCTCCTTGGTGTCTCACAGTTAATGCGTGAGACTTAAGCACCTTTCAAAATAAAAGCGCACCATCGGAAGTTGGGTAACTTATACTTATACAAACTAATACGATTTTTTGACGGGCCCTCTTCACACCAGCTCGTGACCCACCAGTTGAGAAACACTGGTCTATGAGAATAGAAGAAAATTAATTACAGATGCTCCAAAATGTCATCCAACAAGCGTTGATTAAGCTCAATATCGTAGCTTTACGAAACAAACACACTAAGTCCCTCTCCAATAAATAATGTAAGTGTTGTGATATAGTGAGGCAGTGTTTGACTTCAAAGAATTACAAAGCTATATGAATGATATAATGGAATTTTGACTACATTTCTTTCTGGGCACAAGCAAGAATAAGTTGCATTTGCATTTGATTTTCATCCTGTACATGAGCTACAAACATACAGTTTACTAACAAGCCTCGTTATAAAAAAATGAGAGCGAATTGTTTGGAAATTCTAGGCTATAGACTTGATGTTGGCCTGTTGATGCTTAACCTATTCAATTTAACAATTTTTTATCTCACCAACCATTTCTAATTAGCTATAATATTAAGACATTTGTCTGGGGAGGGGTGCTGGTGTTGATGTTTCTGATTGGCAGGTTTTAACTCTGTATAACTGGAGACAACCATCAACTACGCCTCGTCCATTAATCGTAAATAGCGGGACAAGTTTTCTATTCTATACCGTTCATACCTTCCACCTCTTATTAAGATGAGTTATGTTAGTTGATTGATAACCCTAGTTGATGATAGTACAGTCCCGTCGCGGCTCTCACTCTTAAGAATACCATGCACACCACAGCTAGTGGGTAATGTTCACTAAAATACCCTAGTTTGAAAACTCACGATAAGGTCCTAAGGAGCGTTGCATTATTTTGTACAGTTTATTGCCCACATATTGTCATCATGGTGTTTACACTATTTGTTTTTCTAAATTGCTTAGACCCCAATTGCAAAACGTGTAACCTAATTTTCAAAACAGTGCCTCAAAACTACAATTAATGCAATTGGCCACCATACTATAACTGGATGCTAGTTCTTCGAGTTAAAACAGAACGTCCGTTCTCTTGTACATGTCCCTGTTTCTAATCAAATAGCCTAAAAAATAACATGGTCAATTATTCTCTCAATATAAAAGGCTCACCCTAGGAATGAGAAATAGCACTACATTTAAGTAAGGGATAATGTCTGACAAGATGTCCAATATCAGGAAATAATTCAGCTGTTTCGCACGTAATACATGTATGTTATATTGATCAAAATGTACTAAATTGGTAGCCTGATCCTAACCAGACTCTCGTACATTTCATTTGTACAGAGTCTGGCCTCGCTCCATTGACAAGCGTTGACTTCCTTGTAGGCGGGTACTCTGTTGAAGTTTAAAACTATTGGATCTGCCCAGAGCCACTCTGATCTGCCATAACCAATCGCTAGCGTTCGCCTTAGCCAATTCCTTCACCACTACTGTAACAGAGCTAGCTGCCGTAGCTGGAAAATCAAACTGTTCCCGAACCCCGTGGGGTGGAGGGACACAACATCATGGCCACCAACAAAACTCAGCAAAACTTGGCTTTGCTCTGGCTTTAGCTTATGGATATTCGGCAGCGTTGCCACAACGGACCGAATGGCTTTGCTCGCATCTTTCTCCGCCGCCATTACGGAACTACAACACAAACTAGCGCACGACAGCCACTCCCCCTCTGTTCGCTGATTGGCCGATAGAAAATTAACCGGAGACATCTGACTTACTTACCTCATGGCCAGACCTAGTACAGAAGCAAAATCAAAATTGAGCGGAAGTACGTAGGAGGGCAGAGCCAGGCTACTAAATTGGTTCTGTTAACACTAGAAGCGCCAAGGCATTTTTCCCTACTAGAAGTCAAATTGACCCATGAGTCTACAGACAGTGACGTTGTTACTGACATGTAACGATCGCTAGATGGCTCTTGATGTATGGAGCAGAGGCACAGTCTTAATGAACGTGTCTTCGGCAATCTCATTTATTTCCGTGTGGTTAGTCGGTGATTATTTCATTGGGGCGTTTGTTGTCTAGCCCTTCAATCATTCAGCAAAATGTAATTTATTGGCTAAAGGATGTCAAACACGTTGCGGGTTAAGCTAGACTGCAGTTGGTCTAGTTTCCCGACACGTTGCGGGTTAAGCTAGACTGCAGTTGGTCTAGTTTCCCGACATATCAAAATGTTATAGAGGGCTGACAAGATCGCGTTGTTGTCCCCAGTCAAAAACAAACACACAGCGACATCATAAACATTCAATGGTCTAATTGAATTCAGTTATACTGGCAAAACATGTGATGTTCTTCATTTATTGTCAGAACACAGTCCAAGTATTGCAAAAATTAGAGCAAATTGTTTGGAAATTCTAGGCTATAGACTTGACGTTAGCCTGTTGATGCTTAACCTTATGCTTAAATGTAACAACTTTTGGTATGACAAGACCCAGTGGATAATATGTCCAAAATAATATCATACTGTTTGAGAATGTGTATTTGCGGTTTATATAGACTATTACTGTAATAATAGGACTCCAGTTTCAAGTGTAGATGGCGGGTTACGCAAGGGCAGTACCACATGTAAAACGAGTTGCATTTGATAAATCAATATACTACATCTAGCCTGACAGATAATTTATAATAGCCTACGTTTTCTTCCCTTTACATTTACGGACTAAATAGAATAAATAGGATAATTTTGGGTAGTCTACTGCATTGTGCACAGGACTTTTTTTGAGCTGGTAACCCGTGGATGCATCTTTCAAAGATGCAATCCCATCCCCCCTAATGATCAATCGAGTAGTGAATCAATGCATTTGGTCTCAACAGTTCCTTTCAACGGTTTAGCTCTAGCTTACTCAAGCATATATAGCATAACAGATGTGGTTTTAGTAGCCTAGCCAAGGAGGGGGGGATTAGAGCAGTGGTAAATAAAATAGTCTGCATCTAAGGGTGTGTTTACACTTGGCAGGTTTGGTTCGATGAAAACGAACTTTGATGCGATTGCTCTGTTAGCGAACCAAGACTATAGGCTATAAACAGTGTTACAGTGCGTGTCCACTGCAGCGACGCGATGCGAGCGACAACATGTTTTCCATTAATTTTCAATGGAGCCAGGCGAATCGCTTGCGTGGTGCATTGTGGGTAGCGACGCGACCGTGTTGAGATTTTCTCAACTTTATGCAAATGAGGAGCAATTTTTGCTACCGATGGCCAATCGGAGTGTTTTCTTGTTTCTCGTAACGTAGCAACCATGGTGAACATTTCTAGCTTTCTAGGTTTCAAGGTGGAGGAGAAACTAATCGTTTGTGTGGCTGCTTACCCAGTCCTGTACGATACATAGCTGTATTCGTACAGAGATGTTAATAAAAAACGATGCATGGCGCAAGGTTGCCGAAGTTGTTGGTGCTTGTACTTTCAAATTCAGTCTAGTCACATTACGTAACTTCGTTCTGTGGTAACTACAGTAGCTAGCTAGCCCGGCTGGAACTCCCTATCGTATCGACAGATTAGCAGACTTTGAGTAATATAATAAAACGTTTTTTACACATGTCAACGTTTATGTCTATTAAACAGTTTTGTATTTTGTATACAAGTTGTATTTTGATCGATGTTGCGAGTACATAAACCCAAGTCTGCACACTTGGCCATGACAACTACAACAGTGACTTTAGAGAACTACATTTTACATGAATTTTTGAAACGCCCCCGAGCGTGGTGAACTGTGGGAAGGCGAGCGATGGCAAGCGATTCGCGTCGCTGCAGTGGACACGCACTGTTAGTGCGTTCACACTGCAGCGACGCGACAACATGCTTTCCATTCATTTTCAATGGAGCCAGGCGAATCGCTTGCGTGGTGCATTGTGGGTAGCGACGAGACGTGATTTCATGCAAATTAGGAGCGATTGTCGCTAGCGATGGCCAATCGGTGTGTTCTTGTTTCTCGTAACGTAGCAACCATGGTTAACATTTCTAGCTTTCAGTTTCAAGACGAAGGAGAAACTAATCGCCTGAATGGCTGCATATCCAGTCCTGTACGATACAGCTCTGTATTTTGTACAGATACATTAATAAAAAGAATGAGGCCTGGCGCTGGGTTGCCGACGTTGTCGGTGCTCCTGGTGTTTTTTTTGTACTTTCAAATTCAGTCTCGTCACATTACGTAACTTCGTTCTGTGGTAACTAGCTAGCCTGGCTGGGACTCCCTACAGTAGTCGTATCGACAGATTAGCAGACTTCGAGTAATATAATAAAATGTTTTTTACACATGTCAACATGTATGTCTATTAAACAGTTGTGTATTTTGATCGATGTTGCGAGTACGTAAACCCAAGTCTGCACACTTTGCCATGACAACTACAACAGTGACTTTCGAGAACTACAACTCTACATTAATCTGATACGCCCTCGAGCGTGGTGAACTGTGGGAAGGCGAGCGATGGCAAGCGATTTGCGTCGCTGCAGTGTGAACGCACTGTTACTCATTGCGCGGTCACGAGCCTCCTGCGGCTTGCCAAGCTAATTTGTGGCTCACTTGGCAGTAAATAATACGGTCATTTGACCTAACGTGAAAACAGGCGGGGCAGCCAGAAATCTGTCCCAATGGCTCTCTATGAGAGTGCACTGCAGTTACATTTTTCACCACATATTTCCATCGGAAAGTTGTGAGGCGCAGTAGAGCTAGGGAGGAGGGCTCAGAGACCGTCTCAACCTGGAACTTCATACGCACATTATAACAACAACGCTAGCTTAGCTACGGTTATTTCCAGATTATATATATATCAGAGGAGGCTCTTCCATTGAGGAAACGGAGGAAGGACCTCCCCAAACTTTGAGAATTTATTTTTTTAATTGAATTGACCACAGTTTGATATCAGTATTTAATACTATGCATATCACAATTCGTTTCCCGAGTTAAAATAACTTTAGCACCCCCTATCGTAACCAGAAATTATTGCACGTCCTCCCTTTTGCCCCTATTGAGATCAATGGAGTCGGTCTGCATACTGGCGGCCGGTTGGGCTCATTCACTTACATTGCTCAGGGGAGGAAAGACCTCCCTAGCGTCTGAGTCTGTGCCAACATCGCTTAACCAATAAACAACGGATTTGGCGTTGAAGGGAGGGGATTAGACATTATAGCGAAATAAGTTTCCCTCCTCGACCATTCTGCTGTAGGATATCAATAGAACTTCACCCTTAAAGATAGTAGAAAGATTGCAAATAAAGAGATGTGCAATGGAGAACGAAGATATTGTACATGTTTTATTGAACAAACCGTTTCATACATTTAGCTACAGAGAGAAGGTTAGTATCAAAACAACAGGGAGACCACTTCCAAAAATCCAAGTCACTAAATCCAATGGTAAAACCGCTGCCGTTAATGATAACTGGTATGTGAAATACTCATGGCTCACTGGTATGCACACACACTGACGATGGCTTAGGCCGAAACGCGTCTGTGAATAAACTGGTCAAAATAAGCAATGAGATAAGCTTGAGAGTGCGTTTTTTTCCACTTTAAGTCACTGGTACCATTACAAACAATCGGCTATACTGCTGGCCCTGTTTGCTCATGGGTAAATCACACACACGGTCTGTAAATGGATTAGCCAAAATTAAAAATTTGGACAGGGCAACAAAACGTCATGATAAATGCCAAGACCACGTTGGCGCAGCAATTTGGTTGTCCTTGCTAGGCACCATGCCAATTGATCAGGTCGTGGATGAGGGTGTGCGGTTAAAAATCGCATAGCGCAATGCTAAAGTGCGCCAAAATAGGGAGGTTTTGAAGAGACTTATTGATGCAACTGCCTATCTAGGCATGCAAGAACTGTCATTCAGAGGGCATGATGAGGGGGTAGATTCGGACAATAGGGGTAATTACAGGGAGCTGGCAGGGGTGATGGCACGGTATGACCATGTGCTGGCAGAACATATGCAAGGTTCATAATTTTTCACAGACATGTCCAAAACGATACAGAATGATTTGATTTCCGCAATATCCAGCACTATTCATAAAGACATAACAAATTATTTGGATAAGGCGCCCTTCTTCCCGTGGCAATTGGATGAAACAACAGACATAAGCTGCCATTGTCAGCTCTCTGTGATAATGTGATAAGTGGATGATCAGGGCAGAATATAGGAAGGTTTCATGGGCTTTTTCGACGTATCCGAAGGGAGAGATGCACAGTCCTTATTCCAATTTGTGCAGGCACAGTTGTCCTCTTTCAATTTCGTTGACAAACTTGTAGTGCAAACGTATGACGGTGCGGCCGTCATGGCCTCGGACCTTAATGGCTTGCAGGCTAAAGTAAGAGAAGTGGCACCCAGTGCAACATTTGTCCACTTATGCCCATCGCCTAAATCTGGTCTTGAGTCAGGGTGTCAGGTCCATCCCCCAGGCAAAATACTTCTTTGTTCACCTGGGTGGGTTCACGTCGTTCTTCTCCAAATCCAGCAAGAGTGGCATTGCTCAAGGATCATGGTTGCGCTAGAATGCCCAGGAGCGCTCCGACGCGCTGGAACTTCACCTCCAGGGTTGTGAACACAGTTGCCTCAAATTATAACAAACTGGTGGAGCTTTTTGACCACTTCGTTGACCATCCATCAATGGATGACGAGACCATACATTTAGCTGATAGGTTGAGGGGAAAATTGGAGGGGAAAATTGGAGGACTTTGAATTCGTATTTTTACTCTTCATTTACGAGCAATTATTTTCACACTGACGTCGTGTTTGACATCTTGCAACACAAATCCATGGATGTCTCCTATTGCAGACTGCGCATAGAGAGCCTCCTACGGATCGTAGAGGAGCTAAAAATGGAGAACACATTTGTCCAAATTTACCAAAGGGCCGTCGCTGTAGACGACCCAGAATTATTTCACCAGAGAAAAAGGAGGCAGGGCCAGTCCGATCCGCGTCAAGCTTATAGGCTGTACGATTCCATTCACGACAGTATCATCACCCAAATCACGCAGCGCTTTCAATATCTAGAACGCTTGCAATTCATGGAGCTTTTAAATGTGGACAAATTTGAGTCTTTCAAGTCAGATTTCCCCACGCAGTCACTTTTAAATTTGCTCGAGACATACGGACAATACTTTGATCAGGACAAGTTGAAAATAGAACTGCTGCATTTCTATCGTAATCCAGACAAATTCTTCACGAAAGCTTTGCGAGGCCATTGGCTTCATGAAATCCAGTGGTCTTGATGGGGCAATGCCACAGCTGTACAAATTAATGTGTCTGATTGCAACCATTGGTGCTACTTCTGCAGGGGTTGAGCGAAGTTTTTCATGCCTGAAACGAATCAAAAGTTACACACGGAACACAATGGGGCAGGAGAGATTGAAACATTTGGCCATGATTTCTATTGAAAAGAAAATTCTGAAGTCTCTTCCAAAAAAATCCTGCCTGGTATGATCAAGTCACAGACATTTTTGCAACTCAAACAGCGAGGAGAATCGACTTGATCTTCAAGTGAATTCATATTAAATTGGCTAACATTCTGCAGCTATTGAAAGCATCAGCATTTCTGAAACATTCACAAACATCCATCTTGATTATTTGTTAAAGGGGTCATTGATTGCAGAACCGAATTTACCTTGTCACAACAACGACAGTTCAGTGGGTAAAATGGACATACAGTGAACCCGAAAGTCCATTGACACCTCTTTCTTATGCAAATATCACAATTAAAAAATGTAGCTGTAAAAGGGTAGGTTTTGAAAAAGCCCACCCTGGGCTCTTGTCTGTACCTTTGTCACGCCCCAAAATTTGCTGCGCGCTTCTCTGTGTACTTCCACAGAGTTACAAAGAAGAACGTTTTTCTAGCATATTGAAAATGGACTACGGTGGTAAATGCAGTGTTCCAGGCTGTACAGGGAATGCTGACACTGAGTCTTCCCAAAGAACCAAACACTCGACCCAGTTCGACCCTCAATTTGCTCGAACCATTTCACCGAGGACAGTTTTGAAAACCTGGGACAATGTAAAGCAGGATTTGCTATGAAGCTGTTGCTGAAGAGGTGCTGTTCAGATGTTTGATGTTGTCGCTAACAGTTATTAGCAATGCTAACGTATCCTGCCTGTATCTCGGTAGAATGTGTAATGATTTAGTTTATTGGCAATGGGGCTAACGTTATTTCATGTTCCTGACTGTTTCATTCAATTAAATAACCTGTGTTGTCATGTAAATCTACAATTCAAGATGCATGTTTGTCCAGATCTATTTTTCAGCAAGATAGCTAGAGCTAACTGAAGCTGAGTTGAATCACGATAGTTTGTTTGCTAAGCTGTAGTGCTAACGTTACCCACCTATAAGTCGATCCTGTTTGCTTGCACAGGGATCTTCTACGCTAGAGATACGGTATAGACAAACATCAGCCATGCCAGTCGAGTCAATGTTAGCTAGACTCTAGCTCATCTGCTTTTTATTAAGGCTGATTTGCAAGGAATGCAAGAACAGCTAGACTGTAGGCATGTAAACTAGTTTAGCTTGCAAACCAAGAGCATAGGTAGAATGTGTGATGATTTAGATTATTGGCAGTGGGGCTAACGCGTTATTTCATGTTCCTGACTGTTTCATTCGAATAAATAACCGTAGGCTACATGTAAATCTACATTCACGATGCATGTTTGTCGACATCTTTGGCAGGTTATTTTTTATCTAACTTACTGAAGCTGAGTTGAATCAAAATATAGTTTGGTTGCTAAGCTGTAACGTTCTACCCACCTAAGTCGATCCAGTTTGCTTCAACAACAAATGTGGAAACAACTAACGTTATCATTTCAAATTATATCTAGTCAATCTGTTGAAAACAGTGTTGTGTAGACAATAGATTTATTTGTACGTTTTAATTTAAAGTCTCCACCTTTCTGTTTCAGTGAGTGCTGCTGGCCGTGTTGCGTCTTTGCTCCACAGCTTCACTCGTTGTAAACCAACCAATCAGCGCGCAGCTCATCTATATATTCATGAGCATACCATAAAAGGAGAAAACCTAGCGTTTTTTCCCGGGAAAATTTCAGAGGATGTATCAGGGGGCATAGAACAGCACCCGGGCCATTTTCAGCCCAACCAATGTTACATACCCTATTCGGAGACCTTAAGGAACAGTATGAAATACCAAAAAAACACCAATCACCTCTTTAAAACAATTGCAGCTGAAAATACAATTAGTCAAATAAATATAGCTGCAAGCAGCAATGAGGTGGCCAAGCAGTCATATGACCCATAAAACATTTTACACATCATTAGAACAGGGTTCCGAGTCCCTATACCAAGTTTGGTGTGAATCCATCAAAGATTTGCTGAGATACGACCCAACTTCCTGTTTGAAGGCTTAACTGCACATTTTGATTGGCTGTAACGGGCAAACGGTTTCGAAAATCAAAACAACTTGTAATGTGCTTTGTGAGGCTTGGTCTCAAGATAATATCTGCCGAATTTGGTGAAGATTGGACAACATTTGTTGGAGGAGTGGAGAAAACGTGTTTTTTCTGTCATTCAAAATGGCGGCCGCATCAATCCGGCTGTTATCACAAATTATCATGTGTCACACACGGGATGTCCCAAGATATCATGAGACAAAGGAATCACTTAATAAAGGCAAACAAATCAACAGTTATTGGCCAAAACACATTTTTGGTTCCTGCGGCCACGCCCAGTGATCACATGACACCAAATTGATTGGACATCCTCAGAAGAGGGTTCCGAGTCATCCTACCAAGTTTGGTGTTGACTTCTCAAGGATTTGCTGAGATATGACCAAACTTCCTGTTTGGTTGCTTTGTTGCCAATTTTGATTGGCTGTACCGGACAAACGGTTTTGAAAATCTAAAATCTTTGGATAACTTCTGTGAGGGTTGCTCTGACGATGATGTGTGCCAATTCTGGGGAAGATTAAATAAGAATTGTAGGAGGAGTAGGCTTTTAAAGGTTTTCGATAAAACCGGAAATGGCGGAAAATCTATATAACCGGAAATTGACGCCATATAGTGTGTTGAACTCGTCTTGACCCAGGGAATCCAATGGTACCTCATTTTTGAAAATCGGTCATACGGTTCAAAAGTTACGTGTGTAAACACAAGTCGAACTTTGACCCATTGGTGGCGCTAGAGTGCTCCAATGGGAGACATGAAACTTGGTGAATATAAAGAGGGGACTGTGCTTAATGAGTGTGCCAAATTTCACAACTTTTTACCATACGGTTCTAGGGGCTGCCATAGACTCCAATGGCAGAAGAAGTGTAACTAGAGAGGGTACAATTTCTGGGGAAATTGTAGGGTGTGCTTGCTTGCGTCGGTTGCACAGGGGTCCGTTTTTTAATGACATTTTTACAACTGATATTTCTGTATTTTATATAAAAATGCATACTTATTATTTATAAAGATTACATAGATTTAAAAGCATTTTTTTTTGCTGCTCATTTACAACTGAAAATACGAGTGAAGTGTAGAATGAAATGGATGTCTTATTTCCCCTGCAAGAGGCAGCCTCATCGTTGAATCAAAACGAATAAATTTGGCAGACCGGTGTACAAATTGACCTAATCTCTATGACTTAATGACGTCCTTTTAAGTTTTTCCCTTCTCGTGATATTTTCATGCATTTAGACTACTCATTGCATTTATTCATTAATAAAGAACCCCCTTTGAAGATTATTCTACGACGTTACCCGGCAGTAGAAGATGGAATCGCGATTCAAACAGTACCATCTGCTAACTGAAAATATGCCCCCCAAAACGTAAATAAGCTTGACATTTATTTAGTGGAAAATCGCTCATTCATAAAAAGCTCACTGGTAGCGATCATTGTCAGTAACAACGCAAAATGCGATATAGCCCTGTGTGGAGAAGCTGCCCCGATAAATTCTACTACTACTAGGGGAGTCAGGTGGCTGAGCGGTGAGGGAATCGGGCTAGTAATACGAAGGTTGCCAGTTCGATTCCCGGTCATGCCAACTGACGTTGTGTCCTTGGGCAAGGCACTTCACCCTACTTGCCTCGGGGGAATGTCCCTGTACTTACTGTAAGTCGCTCTGGATAAGAGCGTCTGCTAAATGACAATGTAAATGTACTACGGTATAGTACTAGTAGACTACTGCTGTGTTCGTCTTGGTAGCGATTGCGTTGGTTGAATTCGATTAAACGTTCCGTTGTACGGTTTAGGCTGAAATTAATTATTTTCATGAACAGATTGACAAAGTTTAGGCTGTGGCAATGAAGTTCAGGTTAGTAGTTAGATAGACTTTTGATTTAAGTAAGGGGAGTGCCGAACATGTTCTGTCGCCGTTTGACTTCCTAAACAGCTGTGTACAGTATGTTAGATGTTTTTGTCGTGTGTCTCGCGTAGGCTACAGCGTTGCAGTGATACACTGGATTGAAACCACAGGTAATGATAATTTCACCCACAAATCGTTTACTTGTAATCTAATGTCATAATAAATCCTACAACGAAAATGTATATGTGAGGAATGTTTATTTTAACGATTGAAAACAGATACATCATAGACCACTGTAGTATGTGTTGCCCGGGCAACAGAGGCTAATGTCATGATGCTAATATTTCAGTGAAATAGTAAACTACCGTTTCCGAAAGTAGATGTGGGCTTACTTCCTTAATAATATCAGCTTATATTGTACATTACACATCACAATTGTGTGTCATATCACAAAGTAAGATGAGTAAATAGTTATCACCCTGGCCTCTTTGCTTGTGGCGTTTCTGCAGCTGCCTTGCAGTAAAGCTATAGTTAGCCTAGCTATCCCCCAAGTTAACAGATGCGAAACGAATGTTCTGCCAAAGGTAGTCACGCGTGTTTTCGTGACGTTAGTGACGTAGTGACGTTAGTAACGTCAGTGACTGTGGCTAGCAAATTAGCCACCGTTAGCTTCACTTTTCGCCACAAAAACTTAACTTCAGCCTAAACCATGCAACGGAACGTAAATTCCAATAGAAGCAACTCAATCGCTACCAAGACGAAACTTTTGACACCTACGTTGTCTATGTAGGCCAAATATTGACTGAGTTTTAGGGGGGCAAAAAGAAATTAAAAAAATAATAATAATATATATGTGAGAGAACAAAGGTTGTGCTCTCGCCGAAGGCTTGAGCACACCCAATAAAAAGAAAAGGTAGAAACACAAGTGGCTTCGCCGCGTCGCGGCTTGGCCACCAATAATAAAAAGAAAAGGTAGAAACACAAGTGGCTTCGCGGCTTGGACACCAATAACCAATAGCTTCAGTAATTGAGGGGGGAAATAGGCCCAATGATGCCACACTGGTGGCTTTGTATCAATTGTATCCCTGCCTGCTATTTTGTCCTGTAGTTCACAAAAACACCCTGAAACAACTTGTATCTCACATACTTATGCCACCAACAGAATAAGCAGGCCAATGGCAACCAGGTGTCATGAGTCAGGTGGCTGAGCAGTGAGGGAATCGGGCTAGTAATCCGAAGGTTGCCAGTTCGATTCCCGGCCGTGCCAACTGACGTTGTGTCCTTGGGCAAGGCACTTCACCCTACTTTCCTCGGGGGAATGTCCCCGTACTTACTGTAAGTCACTCTGGATAAGAGCGTCTGCTAAATGACTAAATGTAAATGTAAACCAGGGGCGTGTCCAGGGAGTGGCCTGGGGTGGCACTGGCCACCACTGAAAAGTGATTGGCCACCACTGGTGCCACCCCTACCATGCGATCGGCTATTTGCTGACAGTCTTGTCCATATGCATGAATACTGGCCAATGAAAAAACATCTCAAATATGAGGGGCGGGAGTTCAGGCTGAGCGGCATGTTCAACAACCACACTGGAGAAGCATGAGAGAAGACGCTGAGATACTAACGTCGATTTTTACATGTGTGCTGGGAGATATTCGTAAGGAAACATTCAGAAACTAAACATGAGCTAGAAATTTATATGAGGTTATTCAACACCATGCAGCCCGTTTACTTTCGGTGTATGGAATACAGTTCGTATTCCAAAAATAGCCTGATGTAAAGTCTCTACAGACTGTAGCTTGCTTTGCTAAATAGCATGCTAGCTAGCAAGCATTCACGATATGCGAGACATTTTATTTATAAGATGTTAAATACCCATGACATTTGTCTGTAAGTGTTTCACATGATAATTGGTTTGTAGAGTAGTTAACATAAGTAACGCAATGCATTGTATTGTTATTCTGCCAAGCTTACTATATTAAGTGGAAATCATGATCCTGGCTTACTTCAGTCAAAAGATGACCGAGGTGAAGTTAGTTTCATATTTCGACATTCGTCTCACATTCGGAAGACGCTACTTTGCAGCGTCGCGTTAGGGACCGAGTAAAAACTACTCATACGATTTTGAAAAATTATGACATAATATTTTTATGAATATAAAACCTCAAACGGACAATAGAGTATTCTAACAATGTCTGGTGTACTTCCTCAGCTTTTACTTTTTCAATTAAGTTTCAAACAAAATTATAGAAAATCACTATGATCTGAAAATAGCTTAATCCTCACAAATCTTAACTTTTTCAAAATTGTGTCAATTTCATAGGGCTGACGTGAGGTGAACATAATATTATTGAACAATGTGAACTTTCTGAAGAACAAAGAAATGACTGACACAGGCAGCAATGAGCCCCCAACAGTGCCTGATGCAGTGTCTGCTCATCAAGGTATGTCCTCTGAACATCAGTAAGATTTAATAAGTACGTAATACAGTAAAGGTTTGATATCAGTTATATTGTTTGTTTGCTATTACTCTAGGAATCTATAAATAATGGTAAAATGACTGAATAAATGGTTCTAAATGTATGAGTAGGCCTCCAAATAATAAATCTGTCATTTCAAGTTTGCAGTTGGAATGTTTCTGACATGTATGACTGGTAGAACTACGGAATCCATTGAAGAAACTGTAGACTAACTTCTAGACTGTTGAAAATTATTATGAATACATTAGAATAAATCATAATTTGCAATAGGTAAATCCCATATGCGGGATGCTCAATTTAGATTAAGGATGTGACCTTTTACTAACAACTACACACAGGAGGAAAATGTTAATAGAAAATGCTTAGTTTATTGAGATAACACACAGTTATATATAACTACAACAAAAAGGGTAGATAAAAAAATGTGAACTTGAGTCTCGATACGTGGTTGATGGCCACCCTGCTCTGAGGCTGTGCCCCTGCCTGGCCACCCTGTTCAAAATGTTCTAGACACGCCCCTGATGGCAACCAAGCACACAGTCCTTCCTCCCTCACTTTAAAAACCATCAGCCGCCACTGATATATATATATATATAGTGTTATATACGGACTGAAAATTGATCGATTCCTTATTAAACAAAGTCGCGCACCAAGTGGACAGCAACAAAGCAATGTGACAGTGACAAACAAGGGAACCAAAAATTCGGAGCATGCAACAACTGCAAATCGCAAATTTGTCTGTTACAAATTACAAGTCTGTTTCAAATTTGACTGGTAAATGGTAAATAATGATACCCTCCCATGTTCAGGGATGACAGATTGATAATAGGGGTGGAACGGTACATGTATTCGTACCGAACCGTACGGGCGTCACGGTTCGGTGCATGAAATTACAAGGAGAATACACGGTATAAAAATAAATAAAACTTGCGTGCAAATTAATTAATGTAATGCGGAACTAATGTTAGATACTCGTGTTCTTTCTGTACCTCTGAAGCTCTGATTGGCGCCACCGTGAGTCAGAGATAGCTAGCAGCACTAAGGACGAGTATGGCAAATGGTGGCGAATGGTGGCGACCCACGAGAGATAGAGGACCCCCATTTCCCATTCAGTTACAGTAGTGCAGTACCATTTGTCACATGACAATAGCATTTAGACTGCATTGCATTTCCAAAACATAGCTCTAACACTCACCTTAAGAAGTTTCAGAAAGATCTGGTAGGTCTGCTGGGCCAGCTGAGGGGGAAAGCACAACAGCACACAAGTTCAAATCTGTGTCAAACAACTGAACTGTATGCGTGATGTGTGTGTTGTGAGAGACAATGTCAGAGAAAGATGAACAGAGGATAGAAACCACAATCTACTTCTCTGGTGGGGACAATGATGACAGCCAGAGGTCCATCTCCTCTCTGAAATTATGGAAAAAAATTCAGAGTTCAGACATTTGTGTGTCAGGGACTGACTGAAAAACATCCCTCATGGAATCTACAACGGAATCTAGTAGCAATGTTTTTATTTATTTTGTTTTCTATTAATTTCTTATTCTATGTTTTAATATGATATT
This sequence comes from Osmerus eperlanus, assembly GCF_963692335.1. Taxonomy (NCBI): domain Eukaryota; kingdom Metazoa; phylum Chordata; class Actinopteri; order Osmeriformes; family Osmeridae; genus Osmerus; species Osmerus eperlanus. The sequence continues at coordinate 8,249,081 of NC_085045.1, read as the reverse complement.
TTTAATGTAAACTTTTCTATGATGAACCCCCCTTGTTTTATTATTTCAATGTTTTTATTCTATTGTATTTTTCTCTGTAAAGCACATTGAATTGCTACTATGTATAAATTGTGCTGTACAAAGAAACTTGATTAATAAATTACACAACATGTCACTATTTCCAAACCAGTTTGCAATGCCTGTGTACAGGATTGCCCATCACAGTCAACTGATGAGGGAGGATGCAAACAGATGCCCGTCTGAAAAGCCTCTCCATCTAGGGCGGTATCAGTAGAACTATGTTTTTCATCATCCTCGCAAATAAATCCAATTGGTTGTCACTCATTGACACGGTGGCTAAATTTGTCTCAAATTTGCATGGAATAGGATTCACTTCCATTTCTGGGTGCCCATGACTTGCTGTGTGTGTCCAGTTATACATTATTGCCACATGCAGGCCTTCATGTGATTCCCATAAAAAAACGAATGGGTGAGAAATTGTCTCTGAAAAGTGCTAATTGATACTGCCCTTAAAAGTATTTGTGAATGAAGTCTTGCCTTGATCTTTGGCTCCACTGACTGTAGTGCCTGGACCAGTGGAATCCCATAGGCCAGAGTTTTACCTGGGGAATAATACAGAACTGTACACATGCCTTACTTTTGGTCTCTGTATTACCATTTGTGTTTATCACACAAACACAGAAAAAACTGAATGAATGTGTTGATTCCATGTGTTTTATTCCTAAAACGGCACATGTGATAGGAGCTGGTAAAAAGGTACGCATGTGGGCAATCTATTAAATCGCACATCGAACGGTACATGTCCACTACAGCGTTGTTTTAACGCTCTTGCCTTCCCACAGTACACCACGCTCTGGGGCGTGTCCAACAGTTAATACAGAGTTGTAGTTCTCTAAGGTCACTGTTGTAGTTCCTGTAAAACAGTGTCATGGCCAAGTGTGCAGACTTGGGTTCATGTACTCACAATATCGATCATTATTGATACAAATAAAGGTGCGCCTGTCTCGATCAAAATACAGCTTTTACACACATGATGTAAGAAATCAGATACGCTGACTAGATGAAGCATGATCTTATCTTTTTGCAAACCTCAACTAGACAGAAAGATTTCAGACATAAACGTTGACGTGTACTAACCTTTTATTATATTACTCGAAATCTCTGCAAATCAATGGCTAGATTATGGCTATCCACTACACATTTACCATATGGCTAGCGATTGACTGCCAGCCAGCATTTCAACATTGAATGTCAATCGTGTGCCGGGTGAGCTAGCTAGACTATGCAGCTAGCACATAAGAAAGTTGCGTAATGTGACGAGACGTTAAAAGTACAAAAAACACACCAGAGACACCGACAACCTCGGCAACCCTGCGCCAGGCATAATTTTTTTTGTTAACGTCTCTGTACGGTTACAGAGACGTTAACAAAACAAACAAGACTTGATGTGCAGACACACAAGATATGTTTCTCCATCTAGAAACTGAGAAACCTAGAAAATGTTTATCATGACCAACGGTTTCTACGTTACAAGAAACAAGAAACCAATTTGATTGGCCAACGCCAACGTTTAACGCTCCTAATTTACATAAAGTTGAGAAAATCTATCTTGAACGGGAGCATTTACGCGCGTCAACGCCCGGTTTCATTGACAATGAATTGGAGGCCGACGCTCCGCTGTAGTGGACACGCACCGCAAGATTGACTAGTTGTTCTTTTCTTCCATATTACGAAAGTTAAAGTTACTCAATATGATAACTTTTTAGGAGAACTGAATATCAATCACTTGTCAGTAAAGCAGGCTTGTTTTCTAGTCAGGTTTTAGTGGCGTAATAGGGGTTGAGTTTGACCAAAATACCAGCACCTGTCACATATGCCGACTGTAGCGTGTGTATGTAGGTGTCCTACCAGACCCCGTCTGAGAGCGAACCACTGCATCTCGTCCACACATCAAGACAGGAATTGTCTGTTTCTGTACACTGCACACACACACGGTTAGACAGACAGTTAGGGACTGACATTACATGAAAAACAAACTGTTTTAGAGATACAGGAACAGTTTGTGATTGACATGCTGCTTGATTGTCGAAACAGGAAAGCAGTAGACAGCTGACGACAAATTAGACCATCATCTTATTTTGTCACACCTCACCAGGTCATACATGTTAGGTTCAGGACTTTGTTGAGAGTTACCACCTGGGAAAACAACAATTAACCGTCAGCTTGTTCACAGCAAAACGCAGAAGACATTGTTTGGACCTAAGAGCTGTGATGAATGGTGATAGGAAAACAAATATACTGAAAATGTTGACTGGTTTGTGGTACTGACTAGGTGTGGATGCAGGCTCAGCTCAGAGAAGGAGTCACTGGTGAAGACATTCTCCTTAACTTGGGTGACAGTAGGTCTGGGGAGAGAAAAGGGGGGGGGGGGCAAAGGATGGGTGTGGAATCAGGGAGAAAGATGGAATGAGAGGGATGGTAAATATTGAGGGGGGGGTGAAATAAAAATTAGAAATTTCCAAGCACATAGACAATCTTGGTCAATGTTAGGTTACAGCATTGAAAGGGTTGAACTATTGTGGCAGTTGACATTGTTAGGACGCCACAAAGGAGAGTGGTAATGCTTGCAGAGTGCTCAAACCACAAATCAAGACATCATGCTACATGTTGACGACAATATAGGCTACGTGCTGAGCTAATCTTTTTCATCATCAAAATAAAGAGGTCCAGTTTGGGCAGCTGCCGACCACTGCCCTACAATAATAGTGTATGTAGTCATGGTCACTGTTTCATGTTGACGTGGAAATTGACACCATACTGGTGAATTGATTATGATTCGATGAAGATTGATTATGATTGGTGAAGATTATGATTATTCTGATTCAAAAAGAAGCTCTCGAATCACCCCTTTTAGTATTGTTCTATATTAACGGAAACCATATGTTAAACTGTTGACTGATTATTAATACCTGAAAGATAGAACATATTGAGACAGTGTCAGGGGTTAAAGTGGAAAAAAATCCTGAGCCCGAACTTTTTTGATTGTGAATGACAAGTCATGTTCCGCAATAAATGTGCACAAACGCATTTCTAAGTCGCAGACACGGTCAGTCATAGACAACGGTGTGTCAGCTGTAACAGTTGCTCCCGGCAACGTCGTGGTAAGTTTGAATTCACGGGCAGCGGCTCTATGACATGACGAGCAATCACTTTCTTACCGCTGCTGGCATATAGTAGCTTCCTCAAGCAAAACGTGCAGAAACAAGCACCAGGCTCTCTCAGTTTCTGGCACCAACTGCCAAAAGTCTCTACCTTCTTTCCACACCCAGAGCCATTTATTTTTGAGTCATTTATCTATGGGTAGGACATCATCCCCAGGCTTCATGAATTTGCTCCATGCTTTCACCGACAACGCTAACGTGACGTATGGATCTCATTCACACCGTGTTACCCGGACCCGATTAGGCTTGTAACGTTAGTTATAGCTGCGTTCCGCTCATATAATTGGTAGGGGAAATCAATTAACTCAAATATTAAACCGCATGCAAGTTCCCAATTAATTTTTTCTCATGGCCGCACGCCGGACATCCGGCACGGTGCCGGAATACTTTAAGCCCTGCAGTGTGTGTGATCTGTGTGGCAGTGGAGCGAGGGAGGGGGCTACCTGGAAACAGGCATCTTCCTTCGCAGGCAGAGGCCTAAGCTAGAAGTCAAGATTTACAGTTTTGTATGGCTGTCCACACTCAGGCGACTAGTCTATTTTCTGGTCGATATGCTCTTGGTCGACTAAGATTTTTTTTAGTCGAGCTGCCGTATGGCAATGTGAGATCTGATTCCCGCTTGTGTCACCATTGCTGAATTAAAGAAATGTTCTACAGAAATTGTACATTATATTATTTAAAACAAATAAAGCAACTCTAAAAATATATAATTTAAAAGAAAAGGTGTTACTGTTTTCCCTTTTGTTAATCTGCACTTTGTTTTGTTTTTTGCACACGGTACAAGCAGAATTGGCTGCCGAACTACAAACTCTGTCACAGCCTACTTTGTCAGTGTTATCAGTCAAAATGGCAAAGAAATCTGTGGTATGGCAGCATTTCATTAAAGTACATTTACATTTAATAAGTACCGGGTGACTCTAAAAACTTTGAATGCAAACTCTGCCAACAACGGTTTATTTTTCATAATTCAAGGTCGAATATGATGTAGCCTACCATCTGAAAAACGTAAATTGGCCTATACTTCGCTCATGCTAACGCGTTAACGCGTTGGGTTGAAAAATGAATATGCCTATTATAAGAATCACATCCAAATCGAATGACATTATCTTCTCCAACCGAGACCACAAAATCTGTCTCTGTTGCACCGTTCCCCACTCGGCTTCTACGCTACGCATGCTGCACTTTTTCAGGCAGTGATCAGCACGCTCTGATGATTTGCATGTTAAACAAATAATACTTTTAATTTGTAGTACATTGTAAGAGATAATACATACAGTAACAACAGGACTGGTGACACGAGACTTACTATTAGTAATAGCTTATTTTATAGCAACTGAACCTGGAATGTCCAGCAGCTACATTGAGTCAGATCGGGAAAATTTTGTACATTTATGTTTGTCTAGTTGTCAATCTCTCTTCTTACGTAAGTATTTCTTTCATATTATCTCTTAAATCAGTGAGGTAAGACATCACACAAAAGGGTTTGATGAAAAACATTGTGACATTTATAGAAGAAGAAAAAACGTTTCAAATTTTGATTAGTCAATTTTCAGAAGTGTTTAGTCGAGTCTTGGTCGACCAAAGAAAATCTTAGTCGGGGACAGCCCTACAGTTTTGCCCTATGCCCGAAATCTTATCTTAAGCCACCTGTTGGAAGGCCAGCACTAGGCCCAAATTGGGATGATTTATGACTGAGCACCATCTTTTGTTGGTTGCATGAGATGTCTTGACCAAGACGTAATATGAAAAAAAAAAAAAAAAAAAGGGTGCCTGTGGAATGTCTGGCTATTTACCATATACAGAATGAATGTTAATTCATACTGACTGACATGAACTAATTGAACAGCGACACCGAGGATGAAGAATTCAATGGATTCAGTGATGTGGAATGAGATCGGGAGCTTTGGTGAACTAGCTTACCGGCAGTGATGGGCAGTAACGCGTTACAACTTTTTTCGAGTAACGAGTAAAGTAAGGGATTACAATTGCAAAAACAGTAATTAGATTACTGTTACTTTCCCGCAAGCAGGCTGCGTTACTGCGTTACTAAACCGTGATTTTGTTTGTGAGAGTGTCTAATGACAATCAAGTATGAGCGGTGCGAAGTCAGTGCGTGTGTAGATCAACAAGAGATAACATGGAGTGCGGGAGAGAGCAGGACCATGCAGCGTTTAATGCTTGGAAGTACCGACATTTGACTCGGTAAAAAGTGACAAAAACATTAGCGTCCGTTGTACACTCTGCGTGGGAAGAAAACTTTTATCTGCAGCGAAAAATTCCACCTCAAATCTGAGCAAGCACCTTGCAAGCCGGTGTCGTGCCAAGGCACAGGATTTGTATTCCCTGGCCGCGGGAGCGTGCCTGAGTTTAACTGTTGCACTTCGAAGTCACCTCTTATAGGGAACAAATAGCAACGTGGAAGACTCAACAGGGTTTTCCATAGTAACAAGGGACTCGTTTATCTACATAAATACGTTTATTTGTCTGTTCCATTAAGGCGACATGTAAATTGTTTTTTCCTTTAATCTAGGCTACCTCCATCCATTAATCTAGGCTACCTCCATGTGTCCATTCTCTGCGGGTGTGGTCTGACAAGGATGCCCCGTCTTTGCTAACCTCTCCCTCCCTGCCCTCTAATGTGATTTCTGTTTTCATTTAATTTAGTTTAATATGGCTTTTCAATTAACCGCTTTGTTCACCTGTCTACCATGAGTTACAGAGGGGATACACATTATATCAGGCCGTTTTTTCACCTGATATAATGTGTACCCCCTCCCCTAACATGCAAATGGTCTGTCCTGCCATCACGTGTGCTATTTTATATAATATATATATATATATATATATATATATATATATACACACACACGTGCATAAAGTTAAAAGATTGAAACTAATGAAACAAGTTCTGAAAAAGAGACAGTTTCCTTTGATTCAATTTTATATGATTGAATATGCAGACAATAGAATTAGGCTGAAAGGTCTATTGCTTTATAGCGTATTCAGGTTGTGCATCATGTTTTTGAAAAGTAACTAATTACTTTTGAAAATAAGTAGTCAGTAAAGTAACTGGATTACTTTCTTGGAGAAGTAATCAGTAACTAATTACTTTTTCCAAGTAACTTGACCAACACTGCTTACCGGTAACTTGCTTGTTGGACTCGCTGGCTTGTTATGTTAATTTAGACTATTAGCCTCCAAGGTATGTTCTTTATGCTATTGTGTAGCTGAATAACTGTTAATGTGTTACGTTAACATACCGGACACCTATTCAGCCTGTTGTTCTGTGTGCTATTGTGTAGTTGAATAACTTGCCTTTCCAGATTAAATGTCTGTTGTTGGTCTTGGATTTTGTGAAATACATTTCTAAATACATGTGACTTATAGTCCAGTGCGACTTATATATGTTTTTTTCCTCTTCATGACGCATTTGACTTACGCGACTCTGGTGCGACTTGTAGTCCGGAAAATACGGTAGCTAATTTGATTATCAATGTACTTTTAAAGGAATGTTTTGTAGACTGTGCAGGCAGCACCTAGCCTGCACCTAAGAAAGGTGCCACAAAGAGGGCTTTTGTTGAGGTCGGGGCCATTACCTATAGAAAAGACTTTTGACTTTTTTGGAGCGGCACATCACCACAGAGCACCAGCGGAAGAGCATTAGATGCCAGGCATCTCTTGCATCTGGTAATTTCGGAGTCCAATAGCAGAGCAAATCATTTTCTAACAATTTCATTTACAGGTGTCTCTGTAATGGACTCTTGGGCCTACTATTGTGCTAGAGCACGAGGCCATCATTGGTGGCTTCAACTGCCTCTACTGGCTTGTAAAAAAAATAAATGAAAAGGCCCACCATACCAACTACCCAAAGCTTCTGAGCCTGGCAGAGCTTTTGGGGTGTGATTATTTTAAGAAGTTAAAGGTAACACACCTAAACCTTCAGATAAATGTCACCTATTATCTATACATGCATTTCATCTTTACATTATTGAGTATACAGCAAGTATTTTTTTTTACCCTTTCCCCAATGTCTAGATTGACCAGAGGAATAATTACAGATCTCATCAAATAATTGATGAGATGCTTGAGATTTTATCTCATGAAATTGAGGAGCCTATTCTGATGGTCATAAGATCATCACAGGCAATTAGCCTGGAAATAGAAGAAAGCACAGATGTGTCTGTGTCCAGGCAGCTCGATCTGCATGTCAGGTATACATTTATTTTCTTTGTCAGAATTACATACATCTTGGTCCCTGTTGAAGAACTGTGGATACTAAATGCTTTTCTCACAGATACATGGATAAAGAGGGAAAAGCATTTCATCCATTTCAGGATCTTGTCACTGTTCCAGATGGAAAAGCTGACACCATTGTGTCAGCTGTTAAAAAAGTGATATTAGACAAAAGTATCCCAACAGAGAGGCTGTATGGGCTCAGAACTGATGGGGCAGCCATAAAGACAGGTACCGGATTTCTTTGAATTAACACCGCCATTGAATAAATGCCGCCCTTGAATAAATGCTGCACCAAAAAAATCTGAAAACGGTTATTTAATTGGTTAAATTCAACCCCAGTATTTATTACACATGTAAGTAACTTTCTGCACAGGTTTCTGTTTGAACGCTAACGTGTATGGACGTTTAGGCATGCTGCTTCAAGAACAAGAAGCAGGAGGAGCTCTTGAGTTTACTGGCAAGTGAGTTTGACGAGTGGGCAATCTATAGTTCATGGTTACATTCTTGATTTCTCCGACACGCGCCCACAACTCAACTGAAAGCTTAGGTAAACAAGAACAAATGAGTATTTAGTGATCCCAAACTTGTTGTTTATTATATTGAGTGGCTTCTTCAACACTAACTTTAGTAATTAGCAAGAAAATGAAAACTGTAAAAAAACAAGAGACGACAAGAGCCCCTTTTGACTGGCTACCACAGCTGGAACATTCTGGGCTTTGGAGAACTGGATTATCTGCTACAGAAGAGCATATCATAGTAGCAGGCATAATACAAATTTTCCTCACCTGGATAAGCCGGCGGTGCTCCGTCTTGCACCTAGATGCAGACCTGACCCTCGGACCGGTAAGTTAGTTTTACAGCTAGCTAATTACTAGACTACCCCTATGTTGGAATCGCTGGAGCTAACCAGTCGAAGGGCATACAAAAATACAGGGTGTTAATATCACAGCCTGGAAACATAGCTAGCTACATGTCATCACCCTGGCCTTTGCCTGTGGCATTTCTGCAGCTGTCTTAGCGTTTTAGGCAGCTAGCCTAGCAAAACAAATGTTCTACTATAGGTAATCGCGCATGGGTTTGTGATGTCAGCCACCGTTAGCTTCACTTTCCACAAACATTTTAATTAAACCTAAACCATGCAACGGAACGTAAAATCCAATACAAGCAACGCAATCGTGACCAAGACGAACCTTTTAACACCGACATTGTCTATCTAGTGCAAACATTTAAGGTCAATTTAGGGTGGGAAAACAAATAATAAATATATATGCAGTGTTTCCCACACAGACTAATTTGTGGCGGTGCGCCACAGAATCAACACCAGCCGCCACATATTACACAACACTGTTTTCAACAGATTGACTAGATATCATTTGAAATGATTACGTTAGTTGTTTCCACTTCTGTTGTCGAAGCAAACTGGATCGACTTAGGTGGGTAGAACGTTACAGCTTAGCAACTAAAGTATATTGTGATTCAACTCAGCTTCAGTTAGCTAGTTAAAAAATTACCTGCCAAAGATCTGGACAAACATGCATCGTGAATTGTAGATTTACATGTACGGGTTATTTATTCGAATGAAACAGTCAGGAACATGAAATAACGTGTTAGCCCCATTGCCAATAAACTAAATCATCACACATTACCTATGCTCTTGCGTTAGCAAGCTAAACTAGTTTACATGCCTGCTCTAGGTGTTTTCGCTATCTAGCATTCCTTGCAAATCAGCGTTAATAAAAAGCAGATGAGCTAGAGTCTAGCTAACGTTGACTCGACGGGCATGGCTGATGTTTGTCTGTACCGTAGCTCTAGCGTAGAAGATCCCTGTGCAAGCAAACAGGATCGACTTATAGGTGGGTAACGTTAGCACTAGCTACAGCTTAGCAAACAAACTATTGTGATTCAACTCAGCTTTAGTTAGCTCTAGCTATCTTGCTGAAAAATAGATCTGGACAAACATGCATCTTGAATTGTAGATTTACATGACAACACAGGTTATTTATTTGAATGAAAGTCAGGAACAAGAAATAATGTTAGCCCCATTGCCAATAAACTAAATCATCACACATTCTACCGATACTAGATACAGGCAGGATACATTAGCATTGCTAATAACTGTAAGCGACATCATACAGCTTGCGGTTGTGATGAACATAAGGTTGGAACAGCACCTCTTTTCAGCAACAGCTTCATAGCAAATCCTGTTTTACATTGTCCCAGGTTTTCAAAACTCTCCTCGGTGAAATGGTTCGAGCAAATTAATACTTTAGCGTCGTACTTAATAGGGATATTCCCATAGATAAACATCAGCCATGCCTGTCTAGTGTCTTGTTCTTTGGGAAGATAGTGAAAAGTGTCAGGATTCCCGGTACAGCCTGTAACACTGCATTTACGGCGCTCCATTTTCAATATCTTGAAAACTTATTAACTTTCTTATTTGTAATTCCTGTGGAAGTACCGAGCAGCGCGCAGTTGGCTAAAAAAAGTGTCGGAGATCTGCGCGACCTCCGTTAATGTTCCTGCACCAGAAAACCAGAGGGCGGGTAAATGTAAATTTTGGGGCGTGACAAAGTTGATGCTGCAAGTTGTGACGTCACAACTTGCACTGTTTCAAAAGCTAGCGTTTGCAAGTTGCAGTTTCAAAAAGTGAAATTTTGATAGGAAAGAGGCTTCAATGGACTTTGAGGTTCACTGTATGTCTATTTTACACACCAAACTGTCATTTTTAAACTATTAAAAGGTAAAATCGGTTTATATATAGATATAGATATCTATATCTATATATATAGATCTATATCTCTATATATATAGCCTACGAACATGTCTGAATCTGCTAGACAAGTGGGTTCCCCATCGTTCTTTTGGTGAGCTGTGTCACGAGCCCTACTTACCGGGCGTCATGGAGCCGACCAGCTAAATAGTTATTTAGCACTAGCGTTGCTACCTGCATCAGTGTTTCCCACAGATTAGAAAGAAATTTGTGGTGGTGTGGGGGTAGTCGCCCCGTGTCTGCCCGGGGGGGGAGGGCGTTCCATGTCAGACCGGGGGGGTTCAAAATAATTCCTTCGTTAATAATTCGTTACACAGAACTTTATTATATTAAATAATATGAATAAAAAATGAATCACACGCCCAACCCAAAATACCATTAAATAACTTTCATTTTTGGTGCGGCGTTTATTTGAGAGCGGCATTTAATTAGTAAGGGTGATCTCGTGAATTGTAGCTGCAGTGCAGCCATAGACAACTTTGTTGCTGGCATTGTGAAAAAATGAATCATGCAGCTAAAAACGCAGGTTTCATTTACTACCGCTGACCTCCTTGTCTATTCTTTGTCTATAAGTGCGGCAACTCCCTTTCTCATTGGCTATCAATTAGGTGTGCGTTGGTAGTATAACTGTCTCAAATACAGTTGTTCTACATTGTGTAGAAATCTGAAGCAGCATGCCTAAAGGTTCATACACGTTAGCTTTCAAACAGAAAGTTATGTACATGTGTAATAAATACTGGGGTTGAATTTAACCAATTAAATCCGTTTCAAGATTTTGTTGGTGCTGCGTTTATACGGGGGGCGGCGTTTATTACACAACGTTCATTTTTGGTGCAGCGTTTATTCGAGGGCGGCGTTTATTCGAAGAAATACGGTACACAAATTTAACACCCTATACAAAATTCACAACCCCATTCAAGTCCTATCTGTCGAATGGAAGGAAGAATAGAAATTAGTTCCCTTATCCTGAGACCTGCTATCTTACCTGCCTGTTTCTACATCTGTTTGTCCACCTCACCTGTTGCTTCAGCTGGCTCTCTCACAGCAGCATGTTGGATGCTGTCCTCCTCTCCTACTCTTTCTTCAATGCCTAACGAATCTATCTCTTTCTCTCCCTAACCCTGTCTTTTTGCTTGAGCAGCATTGGTTGAAGCCTGAAAATATTTCTGGGGAAATTGTGGGGTGTAGTAGTTACTGCACTACTACAGAAGTGTAGTAGTTAGATAGCTCTACAATTTACCGGGGCTAGGTCTGAACCTAGGAGAAAAACGAAGCTGCCAGCTGTAGCTAGGTATATAGCAACGCTAGTGCAAAATAACTATGTTCTGGTCGGCTCCATGACGCCGGTAAGTAGGGCACGTGAGATTGCTCACCAAAAGAACAAAGAGGAACCCACTTGTCTAGCAGATTAAGACATGTTCATAGGTACCTAACGAAAAGTAACCTCAACTTTCCTAGACTTTTAGCTATGGTACTAATGCCGAGGGCTCGCTAATATCGCTGTCTGTCTAGAACGGCGTATCTATGCATCGTTGCTAACATCAGGGTTTGACATAAGCAATGGCCCGATGGCCCGGGGCCAGTAAAAAGTAACGTCGGGACAGTTAAACTAGCAACTCACTGGCCCGATCGGGCCACTGCAAATTATTGATTGGAAAAAAAATTCGCATTGTAAAAGTTAACATCCTTCATATGTTTTGCTATCTGCTAAATGCATAAATAACTTTGCAGCTCGTGGGGCGCACAGTTGGCAAATCAAGAGTTGAGTAGTGAGTGACGAGTGGTTGTCAAATTGTAATTCTCTAATCTTGATACATTTTTTAACAACTGGCGCGAGACAATAAAGTGAAGATGGCAGCAAAGTAGAGCTATGAGCTTAAACGGAAGCAACTTTTTTATGGAACGATGATGCACTGTGTCGTCTGTTCCCATCTAAAGCAGACAAAAGTGGTTCTTTTTACACAGGCACCGAAAATGTTCGAAAACAATCCCTGACCAGCCATGCTAGCAGACAGCACCTGGTTTGCGTGACAGCTAAGCAGATGGTTGACAATCCATCTTCCAGGCCGTTGACCATGCTGGTCAGGAATTTAAATGTAGATGCCCATCATGTTATTGCACGACTTATAACAACGGCATATCACGTAATTAAGACGGGCCAGACGTTCGCCTCGTTCCCCCGGGCTATTGAACTGCAGCAGAAGAATGGTGTCGACTTGGGTACTTAGTATCATACTGATGAAATGCTATGGAAGCTTTTACATATTAGCATTGAGGGACCAGAGGTTTCAGTTTCAGCCAGACAGAGTTGTGCAGAGATGGCTGTCAGCAGGGAAGAGAGCACGTCATGTTTGAGGTTAAAAGTCAATTGTTTTGCTGATTACCTTTTTATTTTTTATCAATAGAAATGTGATTTCATTTTTGTTCTTTTTATATCCAGGATGTGTTTAATAAATGGTTAAACATGTTAACAGAATAACACAACTTATAAGTCTTTGGTTTTGTTGTAACAATGATAAATTACAACTTTTGGAGGGGGGGCCAGTAATTTTTTTTATGTTGAGCCCTATAAATCCTTAATATTTAGTCTTACAGTAATAGTTGTGTTGTGTTTCCTAATAATACCAGGGAGAGTGGCTCAAGTGCCCAGATTTCAATATTTCTGAACTGAGTGTAATGATATTTATTGTCCACAAATGTGTACATTTGCCTATAGCTGTGTGCATTAATTAAATAATGACTATTTCACAGAGAACTTGTATCATGCAGTTTGTGTTCATTTGTATTAGGATGGTTACTGAATTGACTGAATATTTCACAGCCCCACCTAGAATAATTTTCACCAGCCGCCACTGGGTACCGTGTGTGTGTGGTGTGTGTGTGTGTGTGTGTGTGCGTGCGTGCGTGCGTGCATACCGGTCAACATCAAGGATTTCTGGGTTGTTTTTGAACAATGATGAAGTCTTGATATGGGTCTTATTGTCCATCTGGTCCATCTTGCCCTGTTTGTAAGATTGTTCCTGGTGGTCGAATCCTAAGGGGAACTTTCTCTTCTTGGCCTTTTTCTGGAAGACAAAAGGTACATTACTTCAGTTCAAACATTGGTGAAGAGATGGACAAATGTAGTTTCAGGATTTTTTACTTCCTGAGCAGTAAATATTACTGCTACATAATTGGTTGCAATGGTGTCAGAATCTGTGCCACTTTGCCTGGACCTGCCTCTGAATTTGAGAATAAGGCTACATTCAATTGACAGAAACTGAATTTGAAAGCGGATCCGGAGTCTAATTTGAACTTCCTGCTACATTTGAAATAACTTCAATACTGGTTAAACCCAATCCAAACAATTACATGAATTATTTCAGTTTAATAACATTTGTATCTATGAAACAATAGATTTTATATAAAGATACATAACATAATAGCTGAGGAAGAATAGCCTAATTCACTTGTCCCCCACCTTGAAATCTTTCACGTTGGCTGGTGCACCTTTGCTTTTCTTCGTTAAAACGTCCTCAGACATGACTGGCGGTAGGCAGTATTTCTAAAATAATTTAAAACAACTAAGGTTAGCAACAGTTAGCAAGCAAATCGATGAGTCGACGATACACACCATGTGTGTACAAATGTAGCTATCCAGTGACACTAACGTAAAACCTAATTTTGACCTCGAAAGTTTTTTAAGTCAGTAAATTTGTTGTCTTGGTGCAAATGTTTTTATAACCAGTCTGCTGTGAAACTATGAAACGCTCAGGTAACGAAACTAATGTATTAAACGCACATTGATTCGAATATTCTCTCGTAGAGTGAAGCCAACCTCGTTTCCTCGTTAATTTCTTCTGTTGAGAGCGTGGCAAATTGTAACCAACATTTGAGGTGCACGCCACCTACTGCTCGGGAGTGTTTGGCCGGTTGCTTACATTTTCTCAATGTAAATCAAACCAACAAAAATAATTACAATAGAATTACTATAGTATACACTCAGCCCAGTTTCCCAAAGGTATAAGAAGAGAGCCTATCATCTGTTCAATGTTCCGTGTACTTTGCGGCCAATGGATTTTCGTTTTGAAATAAGAAAACCAAAATCGGGACTACGATTTACCCGACTACCATTTAGAAATAGGAAAACGGAAAACTACCCCTTTTCCGTTTTTTGTTTCGATAATAGAAAACGGAAAACGAAAAAACGACGCGTTATCTGATTTTCTTTGATGTGCTTAAACATGGAAATCGGGAAGTAAAATAGTGTGTGGAAATCTTCTTTCTCAATTTTGCATAGATTTTTGTGTTGTGACCCGGAAGTTGATCCCACAAGCTTGACAGTCACATTCAGGATGTCAGCAGAGGGCGCGCTGCCATTTGTATGGAAGCTAATCACTGACATGTTTTGAATTTTAAAAGGCATTGAATACTTAATATTGAAATTTAAACAACACCGAATTCACATATGAATATATATTTCAATGTAAATAAAATATCAGACCCAAAAATTCAAGGCTCGGAAATTCAGGTTGCTCAAATTCGAGCCCCCCCAAAAAATTAGAGCTCAACCATCACGCTCTCCTTGGCGGCTGTATAGGCAGCCCATGTAATCCAGCTGGCACTGTCTGACTTGACAGCAAACGCCGCTCCGATGTACTCAGTTGTTGTCTTCTGTACACCCCTGTGTTGTCGTCGGGGTCAACGATGCAGAGAAATGGTGTGTTACTAGTCAATAGTATCAAATGCATTGTAGTAGTTCACATTACATGACAGTGCTTAGATTTCATCCTAAAACAGGTCCCACTGATTCTAATAAACTGTACTTCATCCTAGCCACATACTGCTAACAAGATTGAGACCTTTACTTTGTAATGCTATGAAAGAAAATTTGTATTTTTGTATTGGGAAAAGTCGTTGTGACACTGCGGTGAGTCACAACGACTTGGAAACAGCACAAGAGTGGCGTAACAGACTAGGTGCGGCGAGTCTCAACGAACCCAAAGCGACACGAGGGTGGCATAACAGACTAGGTGCGGTGAGTCTCAACAACTTGAAAACAGCACGAGAGTCACGTAACAGACTAGGTAGACAAGGTAAGGAATACAAATATTTCACTTTATCTTTTTATTGTGAAAAGTTTTCACAACATGACTGTGACTCAAAAGGACCCTGAAACGGCACGAGTTGTCTAACAGACTAGGATCAGTGAGTCACATCGAACCCGATACAGCACGACAGTGGTGTAATAGACTAGGTGCGGTGAGTTTTAACAACTTGAAAACAGCACGAGAGTCACGTAACAGACTAGGTAGAC
Organism: Osmerus eperlanus; assembly: GCF_963692335.1. Classification (NCBI taxonomy): domain Eukaryota; kingdom Metazoa; phylum Chordata; class Actinopteri; order Osmeriformes; family Osmeridae; genus Osmerus; species Osmerus eperlanus. The sequence goes on along the minus strand of NC_085045.1, from coordinate 8,233,558 downwards.
AATGCAAGGAATACAAATATTTCACTTTATTGTTTTATTGTGAAAAGTTTTCACAACATCACTGTCAAACATCTGGGGCCCGTTCTCCGTACGTCGCTAACTCAGTTAGCTGGATTTGATTGTTCACGATTTGTCATTATCTTGGATTGTTCGGTTCTTCGAAGCTCATCCTGGACTTGCTGTCATAGCAACAGGTCCGTAAACTTAAACCTGCTCCCGAGCAGGTTTATTTTATGTAAACAAGATTAGATTGAGGCTTTACAAGCAGAGGTGATACAGGAAGTCTGTCACAGGCATGTCTTGTCCGTTTTTACTACAGGAACCTTGCAGAAGGTGCAAGAATAATTAGCAGAATTTAACATGAAACCGAATTAATTGCTCATTGCGTGATAGATAGGCTCCTTAAGCACAGCGCGATATGCTAGCCTATACTTTTTGAGAGGATAGCCTATCGTTTTTTTGTGAGGGTGTCATTTACATAATACATTTGTTGAAACCACATCATATGACATTAAAGATGATAAATGAAAATATGAAAGTATGAAAATAAAAAAAAACATAGGCCTAGCTTACTGTAATAAGCGATGAAACGCGTGGTCACTCCTCTACATTTAATTTGGTCTGCTACTTTTTGCCAACCCTCTTTCTTGGATTTTGCAGACTTTGAGGTGTTCCCTGGCGTTCTGATAAAATCTTCAAATTCGGAGTAACCTTCGAGCAAGCTGTTGCTCTGTTGGCTCTGTTGCGGAAAAAACAGGGCACTCATTTTGGCCACGGTGAGCAGCCATAGACTTATGTGAGCAGCCAATAGCAGCGTTGCTGATCAAGGTTTCTACTATCGATACATACCCCCTTTAAGACCAACGTATAACTCAATCCAGCTATACTAATCATAAACAACAAGTGTGTTCGAAGAACCGAATTAGCCAGATCATGATAAGCAAGATGGTGTCATCTTGGATGTGTCATTTGATCTCGGATGTAATAAGCGACGTACGGAGAACGGGCCCCTGCTGTAGAACTTTCAGCGCAGTGAAATCCCCAGCCATAGCTCCATGACTCTAGACAACGGCTGCTGTCCTGACCCTAACCCACTGAATGTATGTAAGTAGAAGTAGTAGCACTTCCCCAGACAACTTCCTCTGGAACGTCCAAGCGCTCAGTGTCCAAGCGCTCGGCATGCCACCTCCTTTGAAACCTTGAGAGGATAGGCGAGTCTCAACAACTTGGAAACAGCACGAGAGTCACGCAACAGACCAGGTAGACAACGCAAGGAACACACTGAGACGAGGGGGGAAGGGCGTTCATTCATCCGACCGAGATGAGGAAGTTTATTGCTCTAACTGAAACAAAGTGATTCTCTGTTGGTTTTAGTGGGGGTCTTATGCTCTCATACAGTGATCTGATTGGACGTTACGTATTGCTGTATTGTATATAAGCAGGTGCATAATAAATGATTGTTCTCTTTCCGGTAAAGTAATTCCGATGGCGAGCTGTGTCACTTATTCCTCCGTAAATGTGTAGATAAAGTAAACCGGTTATCCTATCCTAAGATGTACAACGCAACAGGTTATGGGCCCAGGCGGGATGTTGGAAACCGATGGAGCAGGTTATGCTTTGACGGAGATGAAAAGAACTACGAGATATGGGAAACGAAGTTTTTGGGCTACCTACGTCTTCAAGGGCTGAAGGAGACCATATTGCAAGAACCAGGCGAGGACGATGTTAATGACGAAGTTAAAAACGAAGAAGCCTATGCCGAGTTAATACAGTTTTTGGACGACAAAAGTCTGTCTCTGGTCATGAGAGAAGCGACTGATAACGGCCGAAAAGCTCTGACCATTCTGAGGGATCATTACGCAGGTAAAGGAAAACCACGTGTGATAAGCCTATACACCGAGCTAACGTCTCTACAGAAGGCAGCTAATGAGAGTGTCACAGACTACATAATTAGAGCAGAGACTGCCATTACAGCACTTCGAAATGCCGAAGAAAACCTTAGTGATGGACTTCTAATAGCAATGATTCTGAAGGGGTTGCCGGAGTCATTTAAGGTATTTGCCATCCACATAACCCAGGGTGACGAGAAGATGGAGTTTACGGAGTTTAAAACCAAGCTGAGAAGTTTTGAGAGCACGGAGAAGCAAAATGCTAACTCAAGTGATGACGGTGTGATGAAGGTGACTGCCTCAACCTCGGGAGCTGGGGGAAGAGAGAGCATTACTTGCTTCAACTGCAATCAAAAGGGGCATATAGCTAGAGCATGTCCGAACGAGCAGCACCAGCGACCGAAGCAGTGGTGCAGTTTTTGCAGAAGTCCAACACACAGAAATGCCACGTGCAGACGGAGAATGGGAGATGATGCAAAGCAAGCGATTGATGCTGAAGAGGAAAACGAACATGGATATGCGTTCAAGATAAGTGAACGACAAATCAACGGATCAAGACAGAGAGGCCTGATGGTCGATACGGGCGCTACATCACACATAATAACTGACATTGAAAAATTCAAGAACTTTGACAACACTTTCCAGCCAGAGAAGCACGTTTTGGAATTGGCCGATGGAACGAGGACGTGCGGTGTCGCGTCAAAAAGAGGTGATGCAGAGATCTTTCTCATTAACAGCGAGGGCCAACGGGTGAAAGCGACGCTAAAAAGGGCGTTGTATATTCCATCCTATCAACAGGACATTTTCTCTGTGAAAACCGCGACGACCAACGGAGCTTCAGTGAACTTCAAACAGGGCCGTGACCAGCTCATCCACAAAGACGGGACCAGGTTTGACATCAAAGAGTACAACAGACTGTACTATCTGAACACTTATAGTGGTGAGAATGATGATGAGTGTAATGCATGTTATGATATCCAAACCTGGCACGAGATCCTAGGTCACTGTAACTATGATGATGTCTCTAAACTACAAAATGTTGTAGAGGGAATGAAAATCAAGGGGCCAGTCGATAGATCTAACTTAAATTGCGAGGTCTGCATACAAGGGAAATTTGCTCAGAGCAGAAACCGAGAACCAGATGAAAGAGCAAAGGCAGCACTTGATCTAGTGCATACTGATTTAGCTGGCCCTATCGAGCCAGAAGCAAAAGATGGTTTTCGATATGTTTTATCATTTACTGATGACTACACAAGCGTAGTGTTTGTCTATTTCTTAAAGGTTAAAAGTGATACTGCCAAAGCAACCGAGAAATTCATTGCTGACACTGCCCCTTATGGGAAGATAAAGTGTATTAGGTCAGACAATGGCACAGAGTACACAGGGGGAAAATTCCAAGCTTTGCTGAGTAGGAATAGCATACGACATGAGACCTCAGCACCTTACTCTCCTCACCAAAACGGAACTGCTGAGAGAAACTGGAGAACTCTATTTGAGATGGGTAGATGTATGCTTATCGAGAGTAACTTGCCTAAAGAATTGTGGACATATGCCGTGATGACTGCTGCAGTAATACGCAACAGGTGCTACAATAGTCGGGTCAAACAAACCCCATACTACATGCTGACGGGAAAGAAACCAGACCTTTCGAAAATGAGAGTGTTTGGAACGGCGTGTTACGCATACAAACAGGACAGGAAAAAGTTGGATCCCAGATGCGAGAAGGGAGTGTTTGTAGGGTTTGACAAGAATAGCCCAGCACACTTAGTCTACTACCCACATACAAGGAAAGTACTGAAGCACAGGCTTGTGAAGTTCATTACGAAGAATGTAGTTGAACATGAAACTCAGACTGACCTAGAAATGACAGATGATGCTCATGGGAAGAGATTTGCATCCCCCATGCCCAGACACCAGATAACTGATCAGACACCAAAAGAGGACCAAGAGTCTAACTTGGTAGATCCAGAAATGACTCTCAGACAAGAGACAGACAACAGAGGTGCCATACTGACAGAAGATAGTTGTACACGCTACCCCAGAAGGGATAGGATCCCTCCTAAATACTTGAATGATTATGTGTCTGATGTTGATAGTGAGGATCAGTTATTTGCCAATCTTGACTATTGCTACAGGATGGTGTGTAGTAGTGTACCACGAACTTTTGGTGAAGCCATGGATTCACCAAAGTCACTGATTTGGGCTGATGCTATGAAGGAAGAGATTAGTTCCCTCAAAGAAAACAACACATACACATTGACCACACTGCCAAAGGGTAAGACTGCAGTGGGGGGTAGGTGGGTGTTTGCCGTCAAAAACAATGCTGACGAGTCTGAGACGTATAAAGCAAGATATGTTGCTAAAGGCTACAGTCAAGTAGCTGGAATAGACTACAAGGAGACTTTTTCTCCAACTGCGAATATGACATCAATACGTACTCTGATGCAAATGGCAGCCCAATATGACCTTAAACTCCATCAAATGGATGTCAAGACGCCTTATCTTAATGCTCTTATAGATTGTGAGGTTTACATAGAGCAACCAGAAGGATTTGAAGTCAAGTCAGAGACAGGTGAAAAACTTGTCGGTAAACTGAACAAGTCACTATATGGTTTGAAACAGTCTGGACGGAATTGGAATAGGGTGTTACACGATCACCTCAGTGAAAATGGATTTACTCAGAATCCAGCAGACAATTGTGTCTACTACAAAGAAACAGCGAATGATAGGATCATACTGATCATCTGGGTTGATGATCTACTGATAGCAGCTAGGGACAGTGATTCACTCAATGATGTGAAGAAAATGTTGACAGCAAGGTTCAAAATGAAAGATCTTGGAGAACTTAAGCACTTTCTAGGCATAGATTTTAACCAGAGTGAGGGAGAGGTAAGAATGAACCAAAAGCGATACATATCAAAAATACTGGAGAAGTTTGGCATGTCAGAGTGTAAATCAAGGTCGACCCCATGTGAACAAAAATTAAACTTGGATGGTGATGAGGAACTTAGCGATTCTAGGAGATATCGAGAGGTGATAGGCAGCTTGATTTATGTAATGACATGTACAAGACCAGACCTAAGTTGGATAGTCAGCAAGCTTTCACAGTACCTATCACAGCCAAAACAACAACACATGATGGCGGCCAAACATGTGATGAGATACTTGAAATGCACAATCAACAAGGAGTTATGCTATAAGAAAAGTAAAGAGGCACTTAAACTTGTGGCATATAGTGATGCTGATTGGGCAGCAGACCTGAGGGATAGACGCAGTACTACAGGGTATTGTGTAGGTCTAACTAAAAAGGGTCCTGTTGTGTCATGGAAATCAAAGAAGCAGCCAACAGTTGCGTTATCCACATGTGAAGCTGAATATATGGCTTTGGCTGCGACTACTCAAGAATGCCTATACCTTATACAACTATTGAATGGAATGGATAGTGAGTGTAAATATGTGCCAGTCAAAATCTTGGAAGACAACCAAGGAGCAATTGCTTTGTCCAAAAATCCTGTAAATCGTCAGAGATGTAAACATGTTGATATTCGTTTTCATTTTGTTCGATCAGCACTCAATGATGGCAATATAACCATTGAATATTGCCCAACAGCAGAGATGGTAGCAGATGTTATGACTAAGCCTGCAACAAAGTTTAAGCTCGAGCAGTTTAGACATTTTCTTTTTGGAATGTAGCCTAAGCTGCCAAACAAACGTCAATGTGACAGATTGTTTTATTTTTGATTATTATTATTTATTTATTTTTGTGTGTGTATTATGAGAGCAAGTGGGGGTGTTGATTTTAGTGGGGGTCTTATGCTCTCATACAGTGATCTGATTGGACGTTACGTATTGCTGTATTGTATATAAGCAGGTGCATAATAAATGATTGTTCTCTTTCCGGTAAAGTAATTCCGATGGCGAGCTGTGTCACTTATTCCTCCGTAAATGTGTAGATAAAGTAAACCGGTTATCCTATCCTAAGATGTACAACGCAACATTCTCTCTCAAACAAAGTGATTCTCTCTCACTTCATCGACTAGTGTCTTTCTATGTATCTCATGTCTGTTGCCATCTCTCTCCCCCTCCTATCTGTCTCTCTCTCTCTGTAGGCCGATTTATACTTCTCCGTTTTTACGGAGACGGACATAGGGAACGCCCTCTCCGACGAGAAATTCCCTCTCCGTGCCCTCTCCGAGCCCCTCGGAGAGCTCTACGTGCACCTCCTGATTTTCCTGACTATCCGTCTGTCCGTTCGTCATTTTACGGATACCCCTTGGCTGTGATTGGTCCGTATTAAGAACCGCTTGCGTCAGGGGCGGGGTTGCCGTGATAAACAGGACTAACAGAATCCTTTGACCGCCATTGCTGTAAGTTTTTACAATTCATATTTCAGCTAAACAGTACATGTAAATCAGCATCTGAATTAAAATGTGACGAGAAATGGGCAGTGTAGTTGCTGAAAATGTGCCTATTTTATTGATGAAACGGCTAATTTGTACATTTGCTCCGACTTCTCGATAACCTAGGTAAATAAACACTCGACAACGACTTACAAAAAGCCGTTGCGCCACCTACTCTTCTGGCGGTGAATTGTTTTCAGCACCCACAGCCTTCGGAGTACTATAAATTCAACCAATCCGTCCAACTCCGTCCGTCTGTCTGTCCGTAACGGAGTCGGAGAAGTATAATTTGGCCTTGTCTCTCTCCCTGCCTACAGCATATTGTGTTTGACTATGACATAAACTACACTTGTTCTGGCGACTTGGGGGTGGCCCTGGAGGATCTGTGTGACCTGGATCAAGTGATAACCCCTGACGTCCAGCGAGTGTTCCTCCCTGTTGAGTCTCACGAGAGTGGTGTAATAGACAAGGTAAGGTGAGTCTCAACAACTTGGAAACAGCACGAGAGTCACGTAACAGACTAGGTAGACAAGGCAAGGAATACAAATATTTCACTTTATTGTTTTATTGTGAAAAGTTTTTACAACATCACTGTCAAACATCTGCTGTAGAACTTTCAGCGCAGTGAAATCCCCAGCCATAGCTCCGTGACTCTAGACAACGGCTGCTGTCCTGACCCTAACCCACTGAATGTATGTAAGTAGTAGTAGCACTTCCCCAGACAACCTCCTCTGAAACGTCCAAGCGCTCAGTGACCAAGCGCTCAGTATCCCACCTCCTCTGAAACGTCCAAGCGCTCGGTGTCCAAGCGCTCAGTATCCCACCTCCTCTGAAACGTCCAAGCGCTCAGTGTCCAAGCTCTCAGTATCCCTCCTCCTCTGAAACGTCCAAGCGCTCAGTGTCCAAGCAGACAACGCGGATACAGCGAGAGAGTGGCGTAATAGACAACGCAGACAACATTCCTCTTTCCTCATTCCTCCGAGACGAGGGGGGGAAGGGCGCTCAGACAGAGACCCAGGCTCCGCTCAATCATGTCCTACTATGAGGTATGCGGCAAGGTCTTATTCAGCTTTGTTGTTGTATTTACGTATCTATGATTTGTAGGTGTACATTGAAGGTCATTTTACAACTGCTCCCCAATGGAATGTCCCACAGTCACAATGTGGCAGGTCTGTCTAGTTCTTTGGGGTCTTTTAAATCTATCTTTAGATAAAGGATATTTATAAAAAGGATAAAGGATCATTATAGTCTGGAAAGTTGGTCTCAGCAAATAGAAAGATGATTGTGCAACTTAAAAAATATATGTTCGGTCAAGAATCTTTTCAGTTTTGAACAGTCATCATGTCATCCTTTTTTACCAAGGCAAGTTATGGTGGCTTGTGAAACTGCTTATTCTCTCTCACTTCATCTACTAGTCTCTTTCTATGTATCTCATGACTGTTGCCATCTCTCCCCCCCTCCTATCTGTCTCTCTGTCTCTCTCTCCCTCCCTACAGCATATTGTGTTTGACTATGACATAAACTACACTGGTTCTGGCGACTTGGGGGTGGCCCTGGAGGATCCGTGTGACCTGGATCAAGTTATAACCCCTGACCTCTAGAGTGTTCCTCCCTGTGGTCTACGGCTTCATCTTTGTCCTGGGCATCACTGGGAACGGCCTGGTGGTGATGGTGCTTGGCTGCCAGCACAGGTGAGAATAAAGATGGATGATGAAGAGGATGACAAAGATGATATTAGTTTAGTTCATTAGTAAGTTTAGTTAGTTACTTTGTACATTTTAATCAACAACAAAAAAAATTACGATCCGTACATTCGTTTATTGTATGCACATTCCTGTCACAGGAAATTCCTTGTTTGTGTGAACACATTACATGGTGGATAAAACAAATTCTGATTCTGATGTAGAAGATGACACACAGAGGGTTATATCTGATTGTCCCCAGGTCAAAATTTAGTCTGACAGACCACTACCGGCTGCACCTCTCTGCTGCCAATCTTCTCTTCGTGCTGACACTCCCGTTCTGGGCAGCGGATGCCACACTGACGGACTGGCGTTTCAGATTCAATATTCTTCTGTTGGTATTCACTATCGTTTTGAGTTGCTTGGTGGATTGGATGATTTGCACTCTCTCACATTAATAAGGAAAAAACAACACATATTGGCCATTTTTACACTTTATTCATTTTACACTGTCAGGGACCTCAGTAGCGTGTGGAAGATCCATTCGCAGCCACAACAGCTTGGCACCTCCTCCTCATGCTGGTCACCAGCCTGTTCACACACTGCTGTGGGATCGCCTCCCATTTCTCAACCAGGATTTGTCGCAAGTCAGCCAACATGTTTGCGTTGGTCACTCTGGCACATACAGCAGGCCCAAGCTGATCCCACTTGAAGCTCAAAACGAGAGTGAATACCAACAGAAGAATATTGCAGGGGATTTTGGCACATTTTTGGGGGCCGATACCCACACGGTTAGCTGTGTTGCTTGTTCCACGAATGCACGATCCTTACAAGTTGTACCTCGTTGTAAAGGTGACTAATCAGGCTTTCCAACGATATAAAATACAATACCAATTGGTATTACTGAAGGGCAGGAATAATCAACAGAAATAACGTTTCCGAACTTTTTTTGAGGAGTTTATATATACTGTGTGCTAGAAATGCAGGGTCTAAGCTTAAATTATGTAATGTTTCTGTGGTTATCAAGAATTATCAATAGTATGTTCCTGCAGTACCGGAGGCTGCAGTTTCAGGACCGCAGTTCTAGGACCCTAGTTTTACCTGACAGCGAATGGGATGACGAAAGGCAGTGTCACTAGATCTCAACAAGGCAGTGTCACTAAATCGCAACAAGATATTTGAAGGGTTTGAGAGGCAAGAAACAAGGAAAACTCTGGGAAATTTGATTATTCAGATATGGATATATTTAAAATATATATATACAATAATAAACAATAACAATCGCAGTATCACATCCATCCACCCCTCCACCAAATACACCTGCATCGCTCAATCCAACTCTTCATCATTCCCTCCACCCCATCAACCACTCTTGAGAGCAACATTTTGAAGCTGAAGTTTCAGCACCGCATTTCTAGGATTTCTAGATTTTCGCGACCACCAAAAGACCAAAAAGAGTGCGACCAAAGCAGTATTCCCCACAAATAGTACTTTCTGTCTTCAACTTGGTTGTTAACAGTTGTATGTAACTGCAATTAGCTCATTGTTAGGTAAAGACAATCATATATCTCAGGGACTGCTTTTGATAACACAGACTGGTCAGTGTTTTTTGACAACACACTTGATGAGGCAGTGGAGGCTTTGTCAGCAGTCAGCATATGTGATGATGTTTGACCTGTAGCTCTTACATCAATGGTGATGAAGAGTTTTGAATGTCTGATACTTTTGCAACTACAAGAGACAGTCCAGAACCTGGCAGATCAATTCCAGTTTGCTTCCATGAAGAGTAGAAGTCTAGATGATGCTGCCCTTACATTGCTGCATCATGTACATTCCCATCTGGAAAAACTAAAAGGCTTGTGTTTGTGGAATATCTCTAGTGCCTTTAACAGAATGTAACCACATCTTTTGGGAATACTATACTAAACGTGTAAATCCTTGATTCATACTGCAGATAGTTTATTTCCTAACACACACACAGGGTTCTGTCTTCTCCCCGGTCAAAATACTGCAATATACGTATTCTGTGATTCATTTCATTATTTTATTCTATGCTCTATTATACATAAATATCAGTTATCTGAGTAAATATAAATTCAACTCTAATCTGTTATACTTTATTTGTGTGATGTGGGATGGATGGGGCTGCAGAGGATCCACCGCTTCCTTCTCTTCTGCTGCTGGTGGTGAACATCTATGGTGGATGGATGGGCTGCATGAGGAGGCTTCCTTTGGTGTGGATGGGCATGCTAGAATGAACTGTTTTGTATTGGACATGACTCAAAAAATTGAACACATGTCGATTGTCGATGGATCAGATCATCTTTCATATACCTGTAAATACTGCACATACCTGTGTGCATACTACATTTTGTATGTGTCTGACACCACAAAGTTCTGGAAAAGTGAAGTTATATTATATTTGCTATGGCTTTTGCAGTCCCTCAACCTCAACCACAAATGTATAATGTTAGAGAGGCAAGACACAAGGACGACTCTCTGGGCAGATTCAAGATATACATTGTTTATTTTTAACAATTAGTAAACAAACAATGACAATCACCCCTCAATATCACTCCATCAACCTATGTTGTTATGAAACAAGCTACATTCACTTCTTCTTCTTCTCGTTATTATTTAATGTCGAGCCGTAACCTACATTCACTACTGCAGGAAAATATTGATTATCTGTTCCGGTCCATGGTTATCCAATTCAATAGGTGGCAATCACAGAAATCTAGCTTCTACCAGATCCTGTTCTAAGCCTGGATGGACTGTCTGGCCTCAGCATTTAGTAATGCTGCACTTGTTGCTGGAAGCGTGGAGAAACACAAGGCAGCTGTAACCATCAATGCCACCATGGATGACTATCCTCCACCTGAAATCACAAAAAACATAACATTGGACTCACTATAAGCATGTATATTTCAAGGTGCTACTACTGTATCAATAACCAAAGTAGCAGCAACATCATAAAACTATTCTTATCCACATATCCGTGTCAGTTCTTGCTCTAATTGATAAACAAGTGAGCTACCTGATAGCGTTTGAGATGTTACAATCTACAGTTTCAATAACCAAGATATACCAAGAAAATGAGTGAGTGAGCATCTACCTTCAGTCTGTAGTTTCCATCGATGTGCCATAAAGAATTCAGAGCAGCAACACTGTACCTTCTGTGCAGCCTCTGCAACATTGATGGGAAGGCAGCTGCCCTCAGGTTAATGCAAAGTTCCCGACAAGACAGAAAGATTGACAATGCCCAGATGAGACAATGTATCACTAGAGTACTTGACAATCCATTCATGCCAAAATTGTGGAAACCAGGCATTTCATAGCATTCAACCCCAAGTACAACTGACCTTAGATGTGGTTTGAGTGTAGTGGAACACGTGGAGAATATCTGCCATCTATCATCAGACCCCTCAGTTACTTTCCGGTGATGTGATAATGAGGAGCACCTCTAGCTCCACTCCAGGTCAATGGAGCCTGGTAGCCGGAACTGGCTGCAACAATAATACAATGCTGTGCTCAGAACACTGTTAAATACCACTGGAATTTATCAACAATTACTGAACAAGGGCAGTAAAAAATACTGAACAAGGGCAACTGCAATGGGCAGCAAGAGAACGATGTGTGAAACAGCTCAAAGGACTAGCTGAGCTGTGAGCACCCACCCCCACTGAAATGGTTCCCACCTGGTTGTGCATGCCGACCATAGGTGCGAATCTCTTGCAGATATCAGGCCGTCTGCTGAAACAACATTTAAGAGCGTACCCCTTTGCCCACCCTTACAAAAAGAAGTATATTAAAGTATACTATAAGTATTCACTTTTGATATACTTTTAAGAAGTATGCTTTGAAACAGGAAATTGTATACATTTCTTCAAGATGCACGTTTTCTATTATTATACAGCAAAAACAGTTAAAATAATTTTAAAGTACATTACAGGTTAAATTCTTTAGATCCATCTCATTCTAATTATTCATGTCTGGGAAAATCTATTATGCATTGCACATTGAATCTTTTTTCGTACTGAAGCTGTAACCTTAATTACTGCCAAAACATTTTGAAGCCCTATACTCTTATACTAATAATTATCAATTGGAGTATTCATGGAAAAAACTAAAAAGCTACTTGAGAAAGAAGCAGACAGAAGGGTTGCATTGTGCATTTGAAGGTTATACTGTCAAACTGACTGAAGAACGAAATAAGGACGTGAAAAAATGAAGATAGCGTGGCTCATTGGCTGGTCAATTCCCGTTTGTTCGAAATACAAATGTAACTTCATGAATTTCGTTTTTTTTATTTGTCTGCTTAGAATGTAGTGTTTTGTTGCGTGGTTATTGTCATTGTTGTGCCGGTTTACCATTGTAACCATGAGTTAAATGAGTGTTAAGTTTCATAAGAGGAGCTGGATTTTTTCAACATGAGTGTGTACAAAATAAGTAACTTCTTTCAGCGAAGGATCTGCGTTGTCACTTGGCGAAGGCCCCCGTTCTCGATGAAGGGCCCCTAAACATTTAAATATATTAGTAAATCAGAGTAAATTGACATTAATTTATTATACTTCTTGACGTACTTACATTAATTGAAAGTGCACTTGAAAGTATTGCAAAGTATACTTTGAGGTACTTTAGGAAGTATACTTCATGAACTGAAAGTGCACTACACAGGTTACTTTAGAGTATTCCAAAGTATACTTTGAAGTACTTTAGGAAATATACTTTATGAACTGAAAGTGCACTACACAGGCTACTTTACAGTATTCAAAAGTAAACCTCAAATACACTAAGTGTACTTTAAAGTGTACTAAATGACCTAAAAAGTGGGCCAATTCAGTTTACTTAGTACAAAAATAGTATATAAATAGGTACACTGCTAGTACACTGCTAGTATACTTTTAAGTACCATGATAATAGTATACTTTTTATACTAAGTAAAAATAAACTTGAAGTATACTTCTTTTTTGTAAGGGCACTCTAGGCTTCGCTGCATTGTTTCCATCCTGAAAGAAGACAATGGTGTTAAAGTAGACAAGGCTAGAGTTTTTGTTGTTGTATCTAAACCAGTAATAATTTATCGACCATATGTATCTGAAATAAGAACGTGAACAAATAGTCTCCCGAATAAATCGCCTAAAAACTAAAAATAGCCTAACAGTGCGTTTACACTGCAGCGACGCGAATCGCTTGCCATCGCTCGCCTTCCCACAGTTCACCACGCGCGGGGGCGTATCAAACAGATTAATGTAGAATTGTAGTTCTCTAAAGTCAATGTTGTAGTTGTCATGGCCAAGTGTGCAGACTTGGGTTTACGTACTCGCAACATTGATCAAAATACAACTTGTATACAAAATACAAAAGTGTTTAATAGACATACACGTTGATATGTGTAAAAACTTATTATATTACTCAAAGTCTCTGCTAATCTGTTGATACGACCAGGGAGTTCCAGCCAGGCTACTACTGTAACTAGCTAGTTACCAGAACAAAGTTACGTAACTAATGTGACGAGAGACTGAATTTGAAAGTACAAAAAACCCACCAGGAGCACCGACAACGTCGGCAAACCTGCGCCTGGCCTCATTCTTTTTATTAATGTCTTTGTACAAATACAGAGACGTATCGTACAGGACTGGATATGCAGCCACACAGGCGATTAGTTTCTCCTCCATCTTAAAAACTGAAAGCTACAAATGTTGACCATGGTTGCTATGTTACGAGAAACAAGAAAACACTGCGATTGGCCATCGCTGGCGAAAATCGCTCCTCATTTGCATAAAGTTGAGAAAATCGCAACTCGATCGCGTCGCGTCGCTACCCACATTGCACCACACAAGCGATTCGCCTGGCTACATTGAAAATTTATGGAAAACATGTTGTCGCTCGCATCGCGTCGCTGCAGTGTAAACGCACCGTAAAGGGAGAAATACCAATAGCCTCAAGGGAGAAATACCAGTAATATTAGAAGCTAAAAGTTGTGGTAGCATATGGTAGCGTAGCTTGTGGTGGTCCGGTAACGTCATAGGCTTGAATGAAATAGGAAAAGTTTCGTTTTAAGATAAAAGAAAAAGCTAACGCAAGCCAGGTTGAAGGTTGAGCTTGTTTTCCTTCAGCAGTGAGTTTGCCTCAAAATACAAACTAGTTTGACTAATCGACTTTAAGTAACAATAAAAAACGAATCTCAAAAGAGTTTGCAGCACTGGAGCCTACTGTACTGAGGATAGATGGTTGTAGGCCGTAAGGTGAACCCTGTTATCGTTTCAACCCGCTCCACATTCTGGCATCTACACAATCTTTAGCTCATAAAAAAGAACAAGTCCTGCTAAGCTACCAAAAAAAAGTTTGTCGCTGAAATTCCAGTCGATTGTCGATGCGTCTATGTTATATGCAGAACTAGTTTCTTCAGAGCGTAATAGGATTTTGGTGGCACGGTTCGACACGTGATCCTTCTACACCAATAAGGTAGCTGCTTTTTGTCAACATGGATGGATATGGCTGTCAAATAGAGGATGGGACCTTGCACGTTAGTGTTTCCTATGTTTATTTTGCCGTGGTGGCCCGCCACGACTACATTTCTGCCGCCATTGTATCAGAAATAGGGCTGTACAAAATTTTAGGACGTCTATGTGATTTTTAGAGTGTATGTCAGAGAATAGCATGGATACGCGCTTCACACCGCAGTTGAGATTGTGCGTCTTTGAGAAGTCGTATAGCTAACTTGTCAGTTAATTGTTGGAATGCTGCTTCAGCATTCCAAGTATTGTTCTTTGAATCTTTATTGTTGGAATGCTGCTTCAGCATTCCAAGTATTGTTCTTTGAATCTTTATTGTTGGAATGCTGCTTCAGCATTCCAAGTATTGTTCTTTGAATCTTTATTCAACTTCTTCTTATTGTTGGAATGCTGCTTCAGCATTCCAAGTATTGTTCTTTGAATCTTTATTGTTGGAATGCTGCTTCAGCATTCCAAGTATTGTTCTTTGAATCTTTATTCAACTTATTGTTGGAATGCTGCTTCAGCATTCCAAGTATTGTTCTTTGAATCTTTATTCAACTTATTGTTGGAATGCTGCTTCAGCATTCCAACAATAAGTTGAGTATCAATAAGTTGAGTATTGTTCTTTGAATCTTTATTGGGTGTGCTTTGCCTTCGGCAAGGGCACAACCTTTGTTCTCTCACATTTATCTATCACATATATTATTATTATTATTCGTTTTGCCCCCCTTAAACTCAGTAAATATTTGGCCTACATAGACAAAGTAGGGGTCAAAAGTTTCGTCTTGGTAGCGATTGAGTTGCTTCTATTGGAATTTACGTTCCGTTGCATGGTTTAGGCTGAAGTTAAGTTTTTGTGGCGAAAAGTGAAGCTAACGGTGGCTAATTTGCTAGCCACAGTCACTGACGTTACTAACGTCACGAAAACACGCGTGACTACCTTTGGCAGAACATTCGTTTCGCATCTGTTAACTTGGGGGATAGCTAGGCTAACTATAGCTTTACTGCAAGGCAGCTGCAGAAACGCCACAAGCAAAGAGGCCAGGGTGATAACTATTTACTCATTTTACTTTGTGATATGACACACAATTGTCATGTGTAATGTACAGTATAAGCTGATATTATTAAGGAAGTACATCTACTTTCGGAAACAGTAGTCTACTATTTCACTGAAGTATTACAGTGCGTTTACACTGCAGCGACGCGAATCGCTTGCCATCGCTCGCCTTCCCACAGTTCACCACGCGCGGGGGCGTATCAAACAGATTAATGTAGAATTGTAGTTCTCTAAAGTCACTGTTGTAGTTGTCATGGCCAAGTGTGCAGACTTGGGTTCACGTACTCGCAACATCGATCAAAATACAACTTGTATACAAAATACAAAACTGTTTAATAGACATACACGTTGACATGTGTAAAAACGTTTTATTATAGTACTCAAAGTCTCTGCTAATCTGTCGATACGACCAGGGAGTTCCAGCCGGGCTTATAGTAGTAGCCCGACTGGAACTCCCTGGAACGTAACTTTGCATTCCAAGTATTGTTCTTTGAATCTTTATTCAACTTATTGTTGGAATGCTGCTTCAGCATTCCAAGTATTGTTCTTTGAATCTTTATTGTTGGAATGCTGCTTCAGCATTCCAACAATAAAGCATTCCCTTTTGCTTTCCTCTCACCAGGAAAGCAAAAGGGACACGTTTTCGAAACTGCAGGTAGAGTCATATTTCTGACTGCACGGACATATAAAGAATATCTCTGGTTTAGGCAGAGTCTTGGGTCTCGGAAAATATCCTTATTTTTTGGATTGGACGTATAGTTTTGCGTCTAGGTTAACTTGTTTGAGGTGTGGATTCTAGCTACATTAGTTATTCTCTCTGCCCAGCTCGTTAGCCATCACAGCTGCGCCATCACCGTGGCACCCAAACAAACACGCACCAGGAAAGCAAAAGGAACACGTTTTCGAAACTGCAGGTAGAGTCGTATTTCTGACTGCACAGACATATAAAGAATATCTCTGGTTTCGGCAGAGTCTTGGGTCTCGGAAAATATCCTTAGATTTTGGATTGGACGTACAGTTTTGCGTCTAGGTTATCATGTTTGAGGTGTGGATTCTATCTACATTTCTCTTATTCTCTGCCCTCAGCGCGTTAGCAATCATAGCTGCACCATCACCGTAACGACAGACACGCACTACTCAGTCTCTCAAATAGGTGATTGGTACGTTTACTTGACCATGAGAAACCTGATTACTAGCAATTGTCGGTTTATGCCAATAATATGATTACTCCGTTTACATGTGTAATTAGTTATGCGATTACTCAATAAACGCGTCTACATGATTCTTTTTTATTAATCGTTGTATGCTCCACGGACAAAACTTGCACCATCATCCTTCTGCAACAAAGTGTCGCCGTGTTTTCCTGTATCGGCCCTACTGCTGTATGTTTCATTCCATCAACACATTGAATCCTACTAAGAAAGCCGAGTAAACGCACTCAATGCACACATCTGCTACTGCTATTACTATCCCAACTATAATTTCAGCTGATAAGACAATAATATTCTTTTTATGACTAGCTAGCCTAGGCCTACTTCTTCTTCTGTTTAACAGTTCAGCTTCTCCCGCATTGTATTTCAGCTCTTAGCGTTGTTAGATGATGCAGTTCAGTTTCCACACTGCCTCTTTTGTGTGACTCACACATTTCTTGACATTCATTTCAGCTTGCGGGTATTTTCTCATTTCTGTATTTTCAGCCATTTAAAAAAAATAATTTCAGATTTCAGCATTCCAACGCATTTTCAGCAGGAAATGCCTTTCTAGTTGTTGGAATATGCTGCTTCGCTTACGTTTGTATTTACGGTGCATTCTTTGCAGCAGTAGTTTTAATTAATAAATAGTGGGTTTATTGTTATTATTTGCTACAGAATGCTTAGCCTATCAAGCTCAAATGAAGCAGACAGTGTACATGCTTTCGAGTACTTTAATCGATAGGCTACTGACCAACGTCAATTATTAATACGTCAATTAATAATTGGCAGCATTTATGCCATTTAGAACATACTTTATGAGTGGAAGGTCTCTAAGTAGCCTAACCTTATTGCTTTAGGGGAAATTGTACGAAAATATGTGCAATATTACATTAGTTATTAAACTAGGCTATTACATTAACCTGGGGGGGGGGGGGGGGGCGGGGGGCGGGGGGAGAGACAGACTTATGTCGTTGTTGTAACATTCATTCATTCATTCTTCCACAAATGAAAACACTGATCAACCATAAAAACAATCGTAATGAAAAATATGAAATATGATATATAAAACTGTACAAAACAGAATAAGGAATAACAGATTATGGACACTCAGTCCTCACTGTCAGGACAGTTATCTCCCAGTTCCTCAGTTTCTTTTGTGTTGGCACAATTACAACAACGACATAAGTCTGTGCAACACAGTCCTGCAGAAAAACATGAACATCTGCCTGTCTCACACGCACTTTTGCAGCCACAGTGTATCACATGCAAAACACTGTCAGGGGCCGAATTTCTGTTACGTGCAAGGTCCCATCCACTATTTGCCAAACATATCCATCCATGTTGACAAAAAGCAGCTACCTTATTGGTGTCGAACGATCACGTGTCGAACCGTGCCACCAAAATCCTATTACGCTCTGAAGAAACTAGTTCTGCATAAAACATAGACGCAACGATAATCGACTGGAATTTCTGCTTCAAACTTTTTTTTGGTAGCTTAGCACAAATCGTTCTTTTTTATGAGCTAAAGATTGTGTAGATGCCAGACTGTGGAGCGGGAATCATTTTCTAAAAGACTTTTCGTGGTTCACCTTGCAGCCTAAAATGTATGATGCTGCCAGTACTGTGCGCAACAGTCTTACTACATCTATGCTAGTCGTAGTTATGCTGACGTTGTGACGTTGGGCTTGCACTGATTCCCTTTGGCGACAAAAGGCACTTTTCGCAACAAAAACTTAATTTCAACTTAAACCGTGCAAAGGAACTTAAATACAAATACAAGCAACGCAATCGCAAACAACACAAACCTTTTGACACTGGCGTTGTCTGTGTCAAAAGCTGCATCAGCGTTTTATGTTGACATTTGTTAGCGAATATTAGCTAACGTTAGAGCAATTTATGGTTGCAGACTTTGATGGTTTCTTTTTGTGATTTTCCTTAAGGTACACATCAGTGTCTTTATAAAAAAGAACACACCGCAGGTGACAAAATGCACTGTGTGCTGTACCGACCATCATTGTCCCCCAACCGTCGTGGTTGTGCCTAACCTTAACCTCGACTTCTGCTCTTACTTGACTCTGCTTGTTGACCTTAACCTCTCCTCTGCTACGACTCCTGGCCTTAAACTAATCCTAACCTCAACCGTCGTTGTGACTCCTAAACTCAACCTCCCAGGCTGCAGCCGTAGAATGGATTTTTAGTTTGTAGTCTAGCTAAAAAACACGTACACCAAAGTAGGAAGGAGAAATAGCGGACCAGACGCGAGGAAGGAGAAATAGCGGACCAGACGCGAGCTTTTATTTTGAAAAGTAGAAGCATGAGACGGGAGGGCATGAGGCGGGAGGCTGTAGGCTGCAGCCATATACTCTTGAAGGCGTGAGCACACCCAATAAAAAGATATATGTGAGAGAACAAAGGTTGTGCCAGAGAATGTCTAATATAGAGAGAACTGCCACTCTCGGGAAACTTCCGGGTTATGAACTGGTTGCAGTTCCACTCTAGTTCCATATGAGGGCGCTAACGGTCGAGTGCAGAATGAATGGAGGTCTATGGAGCTATACCCCTCAAAATCCACTTTACTCAGGATATAATTTTTTGTCTAGTAATTTGAATTCTGAATTCGAAAGGGGAGGCAAAAAAAATACACTCCGCTGGGTGATAGATTTTTTTAAAGTCGCCTTTCTGTTCTAAAAAGCCTTTTAAAATGTCATTGACGTCATACACATTGTACGGCCTGAGATACTGCTTGACAGCAAGCTCTGGTTACTTCCACTTTTCTCTCGAGGCATCGACAACACAGCTGACAGGTTAGGCTCTCCCTGTCAATACACATGCTAGAAAGAGTTTTGGGTTGCCTCATGTTGTTGCTAATGTTGCTAATGCTCTGACATTCTGGTTCTGCTTCGGATGCCATCAAGCGGGATCTCTGGTCGTAGTCAGTCCTTCACTAACCAATCAGCATTCGTTAGCAGAATGCTAGCGTGTTATGGGCAACAACGACTTACCCTGTAAGAAATCGAAAGGACATAAGTACTCGTTCATTCAACTTTCGACCTGTAATCCATGTTGAACATGCAAAAACTACAATCAAATCTGAGATTTCTCAACGACAATCAGGTGAAAGAGACAAATTTAGCCGTTTAGCTCCATTGACTCCATTCATTCTGCACTCGACCGCGATCACTCCCAGTGGAACTCTAGTGGAACTGCAACAAAATTCGGTACAATGGGGCTTAATAGGGAGTGGCCAGGCTCTCCTTAAACAGGCTCTGGTTGTGCCCTTGCCGAAGGCAAAGCACACCCAATAATAATAAGAGGAAGAAAAGGTAGAAACTTAAGAGGTCTGTTAGTGATCAGTTAACCATAATTAAAGATAATGATTAGTTAGTTAGGCCTTTGTATTCCTCTGGGAACATAGGCTAATGATGAATTGTTTCCACCCTCGTCTGTCCTGAGCCATCCTCTCCAGCTGTTTCCACGTCAGCCCCTTCTTCTTGAATTCCTGCTCTGTGCTCCTTCTCCAGGTGTTTTTGGGTCGTCCTCTACCCCGTTTGCCTTGTGGGTTCCATGTCAGTGCCTATTTTGTTACTGCTGTTGTGTTTCTTCGTAGTGTGTGTCCAATCCAGCTCTATTTTCGCCTTAACAGCTGTATATCTACTGTTTTTTGTTTTGTGCATTCCCACAGGTTGATGTTGCTAATTGTGTTTGGCCAGAAGACTCCAAGGATGCGTCTTAGACAGTGGTTTATGAAGGTTTGTAGTTTGTTTGTGATGTTAGTGGTGGTTCTCCAGGTTTCGGAGCCATAGAGCAGCACAGTTTTGACGTTGGAGTTGAAGATTTGAAGCTTCGTCTTGAGGGAGATGTTTTTACCTTTCCAAATTTTGTTTAAGATGTTAAATGTTGTTCTTGCTTTCCCAATTCTTGTCTTCACCCAGAATCAGAATCAGAATGGGATTTATTCGCCATGAAAGTTTGCACAGACAAGGAATTTGCTTTGGCAGGAAGGTGCATACAATAAACATACAGGGACCTAAAATTTAAATATGTGGACTATCTATACTAAATATGTGGACTATCTATACTAATTAAATATACAATAAAATAAAATATAAGTTGCCGTAAATTACAATATAAAAATACAAAAATACAAATATTACAAAAAATACAAATGTACAAGATACAATTTTGTAATGCAGTGCAAAAAGCATTGTGTTTTAAGCAGGAAGTCAATTTGACAATTTGAGTCCAAGTCCAGCTGCAATTTTTTCTAGCAGTTTGGATTTGTCCTGCATCTGTTGATGGCTATGGGAGAGTAGTGCGATGTCATCCGCAAAGTCGAGGTCCTCCAGGTGTTCCGTTAGACTCCACTGGATGCCAGTCTTTTTATTGTGGGTTGATTGTACCATGATCCAGTCAATGCACAGAAGGAAGGGGAAAGCAGGCAGGCCTGTTTCACGTCAGTGAGCACTTTGAATTTTTCTTGTGCTCATCCCTGGAAGAGTACGTTGCATTGCATGTCCCAGTACATGTTCTTAATGATGTTGGTATAAAGATAATGATTACTTTATTACTTTTATACTGTTTGAAATGCTCTGAATATTATAAAGAATGTTTGATCTATACCCTGCTATATTAAGCTCATGAGAACATAACTCTTGGTTATGTCCAGGAGAAATATGCCTATCTATGAATTATGTTGCTTGGATCATTGATACACTGTCATTATGCTGTTTGCTTATGTCTGCATAGCCATAAGTTAGTTCTTTGTAAGGTGCGACTAGGAAATGTCTGTGACACTAGTGT
The DNA here is from genome assembly GCF_963692335.1 of Osmerus eperlanus. Lineage (NCBI taxonomy): Eukaryota > Metazoa > Chordata > Actinopteri > Osmeriformes > Osmeridae > Osmerus > Osmerus eperlanus. Next base: position 8,212,037 of record NC_085045.1, on the reverse strand, counting down.
AGGTCAGACGTTACAATATTACCAAAGTGTATAATGCCATGCAACTTTGAACGAGGAAAATAGGAGCGTCAAGGACATTTCTAGGAGCCCTATCTTAAGACCTAAACAGAAGCTATCTAGCATGCAGTGCCCTTTTTCTGTACTTGCGAAGGCTATGCTAATCGTCACCTATCCTCCCATATTGTGGTACCATTAACTCCCTTGATTTCCAGTATTCTTGGTCCAGTCTTCTGTGATACTCAACTTGAGTGTATCAGACACCTGCACCTTACATATGTGTAATAAATACGTTGATTTTGTCTTGAACTTGTACTTGGCTATTCACTTCATTGACTTGGTACTTTCACAGCAATTGGGTACTACGTCTTCAAAACACAATAATAAGAAAAGGTAGAAACACGATAGGTGGCTTCGCTGTTTGGCCCCCAATAAATAGACCCCTCAGAGACAATATGAATCAATGCTATCAATTTTCTGAGTAGGTGTTCTGAAAAAAGAGTATCTGGGTGCTTTAAAATGTTTTTCAGAGAGCAGGGAGGCATCATTCAGGGCTTCCTTCCTTCCTGTTCTGCACAACATTTCACAATTCATAGTGAATGCCACTTGGATAATAAAAAGGAGTGACGGAGGTATAATGAACCGGTGGCTAACTAACTAGCTAACACGTGGAAATATGGACCATTTGGTTGAAAGTTTCCAATGCGGTATAGATGTCATTACCAGAAAAGCACGTAATCAAGTTGTCAAAACATTTATTAAAATAAAACAATAATGAGATAATCTTAAAATAACTGGGTCATCTTCCCCCACAGATGCATCTGAGGGGACTGAGGTACCACAGGAAGAAGGCTTGCCGGCGCAACTCTGTCTGTGTCGGCTGGACTCGGAGGCTGAGACTGTAGCACATATGGGGAATTAATGAGTAATTCTAGTACTAGTTAAAGTTTGGTTTTAAGTGGATTTATTATTCAGGCTGATCAATTACATAAAATCTAATAAGTTGAATACTTCACACACAATTATTAGTGGTTTTGAATAGGACCAACTATAAGTCTCACATCAACAGAAGTTATACAGAATATGAAATACATTGTGTGTACTAGACCTGAGGTACTAGATGTTCCTGCATAAGGATTGGGAAGAAGAGACTGCTCACGGCTCAGAACCCTCATGGGCTTCTAACCCTCAAAATGAGGGTAAAAGAATAAAGTAAATACTGAACCTTTATTTGGAAAACGTATGATGCTGGCTGATCTAACCACAGTCAATGGCTGATTTTAGCTTGATTAAATGACTCATATACAATCGATTGTCTTAAATGGAGTACCTAAATACTGTATAATGTGAATTTTGTATTTAGAAAATGTTATTGTTTTCTAAGAGCACTAATAACTGCCCAGTGGTGGACTCGGTTGCCAAGGCTTGGCCTTGCTTGAAAATCATTTTGACGATACCTGAGTCTTCATGTATATCCTGTGAACAGTGCTGTGCAGGGAACTGAGCTGGTCAGTAGCAGCAGTCAGCTGCTGGGCGGCTATCTTGTCAGCTGAGGACATGTCCGTTTTGATCTTCCTTAGCAGCCTGTTGAGACTCCTCATGTGCTGCTGGCTCTCATGCTCTGCCATCCTTGCCTGCTCACAGACACATACTGTCACTGCTGGGTGTAACACTTTTGATCTTCAGGCAAATTGCTGATCTACCTCTGTGAAGATGTTAGCAAAGAATAGGACACTGGGAAAATGACTGAACTTGATTAAACTCATCTGGCACTAAAAGTCAGTCTACTTCATTTAACTAAGTTGGGTGCATCCAGTGCCCAACAAGTATTTTGTCTTAGTGTATTTAGAAATACTATTTCACCCAGGATATATGAGTTCTGTTTCTGATTGACCTCTGACCTGACTGCAGTGGCCCTCCAGCACAGCCAGCAGACAATCCCTCTCCTCTTGGCTCTGCTCTAGCTGCAGTGACACCTCCACCTGCAGTCTGTTCGCTTTCTCTAGCTCCTCCTCCAGCCTGCCAAGCTTCTCCCTCAGACCCTGCAGTTCTGTTTCTCTGTGAAACTCTGTGGACAGCTGGGGACACATAACCATGAATGATGAATGATTAACATGGAATCCCACATTCAATGTTACATAGAGCAGTGTGAAATTGAATTAGGAACATCAGGGCTGTTGGACAGGTAGGCAAGGAGCCTTGAATACTCACCGAGGCCTGTATGGCAGCCTGCTGTTGCTCCTGCAATATCTTGGACTTCTGCTGCCTGTCAGTCAATAAGAAGACTAGCTGCAGCGCCTCCTGCTGCAGAGCTTCCAGGCTGCAGCCCAACACGTCCCCCTTGCTCCAGATCCTGCAGAGGAAGGACAGATGGTACAGCAATGAAGCTGGCATTACTGATAGCAGTACAGAAAATGCACTGTCCATAGAGCATGTTGAATCAGCACTGAGGTTCCCTGTCCTTACCTAAATTGTGGCTGTTCAGAGCTGACACTGGCTATTAATTCCTCCAAGTGAGCTGTTACCTTCTGTGGGGCAAGCAAAGAGAACCTGGCTTTCTCCAACAAGCCCTGCAGGGACTGGATATGCTCCTGCAGGGAGGTTCTTTCCTTCTGGACACAAACACAAGAGCGTATGCACATACTTACACCATTGGTACACAAATCCCACATCCTGTTAGTCTGGAGTACTCAACAAACATAGTAGTTAAATAAGTGGTAATGGGCCCATTAATGCAGGCAGAAAGAAATACCTGCAATGAAGAGAGCTGCTTCTGCAGGTTTGTAACCTTCTGCTCCCTCTCTGTAGCCAGCTGTACCTGGGCCAAGATGTCCTGCTTTGCCTGCCGCTCCTTCTCTAACTCTATCTGTAGAGCAGTCTGCTTCACCTATACAAACCAATTTATTTTAAAATATGTCCCAATGCAGGCTGTTATTTCCCATTCCACTTTGGTCCAGTATCTACTGTCCCTCCACACTGTTGTCTATTGCAGTCTCTAATGTCATTCTGCCCTTGTATATAATGTATGATGTACCAGGCTGAGCCTGTGGAGTCTCTCTAGTTCCTCTTTGAGTTGGCCAGCCTGCATGTGGTGCTCCAGCAGCTGGCTTTCCAGCTCTGCCTCATAGGCACAAATCTTGCCCTGAGACTCCCTCGGTGCAGCATTGTTCTTCAGCAGGGCATCTAACTCTCCCATCTGGATAATCTGGATAACGGATCAAACAGAAAAGGCATGACACAGAAAGTCACATCAGCACTCAACATAATATCATCAGTCAGTAAAAGGTCACGACATTCTACTCATAAATAAGCCCCATCATACCCCTCTTCTTTATATTATTTCTATTGGGGGCCTTTATCAGCTTCATTTTATTCATGGGACAGTTAGAGAAAGTCAGGAAAGCAAGGAGAAAGAGGGGGAAAGACATGCACATAATGGCCTCAGTTGGATTCAAACCCAGGCCCCATGTCTTATAGTACACATTATTTCCAAGTGAGCTACTGGGGCACCCCTGACCCCTCTTCTAACCTTCTGGCAAGTCTGTGTGGCCTTGGCTGCGGTCTCCAGTTGGCTGCGGTTGTCTTGACTGTACTCTAGCTGAAGCTTCAGTGCTTTATTTTCCTTCTGTAACTTCTGGCAATCTTCCTGTGCCTTGTGTGCCTGGTCTCTAACTCCTCTCAGGTACTCCTTCAGCCCTGCAATGATACCCTCCAGGTCTTTCTGTAAAACGTTGTTTGCCAGGATTTGATCTGGAGGACAGTGTGGTAAGGACAGGTTAACGATTCAAACAATACCCGTATAGATGGTTTGCAGATGGTGAAGTAATTAGTAACACATGCACTTCTGATACTCTAGCCCTCGGTCTTGCCCCTAACCGTACACTTGCTTTTTACAATTGTGAAACTTAGTTGTTAACACTTTTATTGGTATAGATTATAATACCGCTGGGGGCCTATTAGTATCAATCACTAGCCTAGTCTTAGTTGATCGCCATGAAGATCATAAGATGATAATAATTGACCATAGTGAATTACAACCAAACCAGCCCTGAACTGGCCACTTGGGTTGGTCACTTACTGTCTGTGAGTTGCTGCTCCAGATATTTGATCTCCTCTGTCTCCCTGGCTATGCGAGAAAGCATGTTGTCAAGACGACCCTCCAGTTCATGGTGTTTCCTGCTCATCATATCCAGAAGTTGCTTCTTAATGGCTGCCTGGGCATTCATTTGGGTCTGAGGATACGTATAGGTGGCCCATCAGAACGTTATAATAAAGCCCCTAGGGTCAAAGAGGGACTCTGTGTAAAGACACTCCCTTTTCCGCCTCTTGCATGCTACCCTCCACCCTCAGATTCTTCTGTTCCCACAGAGATGGCTGATGTTGCCTTCCGAACTTCACGGTTCTCTACACACTCACATCCAGACTACTACTTACCTTCCCCTACCCATTTTCTATCATTCTCTCTTTTTTTCTCTTTTCCTGATAACCTTCCCTGATTCTTCATAGATTCTCTCACATTCCCTTTCTGCATCAACATAGGCTTCCCCTGCATTTGTCTAACCAGAGAGCAGGAATTAGATCAAACAAAGGTCTTGGCATGTAGCCTCAAAAAGAGGGAAGTTCCATAGCTCCACCCCTGTGGTATGTCCCCTGGGAGAGTTCTCAGAGGTCTTAAAAGCACAGTGTCCTGTTTCTCCACTTGTTGCTCTTAGATCTCAGTCAACAGCGCTCTCTCTCTCTCTCTTGTCTAGCAGGCAACTTTGATGATCTTTTCAGAGATGGCTGTTATGATCAGATTAGATTCCGCTGCTGAGGAAACACACAAACATATTTTTAAGAGCACCCTGTTATCCAAACCAACCAACGTTTACCCAGGGATGGGGAGTATTTATGATACATGCATTTCAAATATGTATTTCAAATACAAAATAGTATTTGTGATTTTTTTATTTGATGTTCCCGTGAAAAAAGTCAGTGATGCGCACACACACACACACAGATGTCTGGAATTATATATAGGGCACAGTGCCCGTGATGCAGCCCGAGAAAACAGTTTTTCTCAGTGGCTTTGGTACCTACATTTCTCAGACCACAATTTTGATTCTCAAAAGCACTTCAATCTCCACACGTTCTAGGCTTTATATATCATAAAATCATATATTTTTGTAATTATTTTGACCGAATTTGCCGATGCTCTGATTCAATAACGCAAATTATTATGTTGCCTCAAATCTGTCCTACATTATCAATTACTTATGTCCTGTTGATCAAAATGTAATATATCACACATCCTTGGGTCCTGAGATGGACACCTGCAAAATTACACATTTGCACAATGCCAGGTTCCCAAGCTAATTGTCCCCCCCCCTGCCTCTGATTGGTGCCTACTCAGTAATTTGCCCATATTTGTTGAATTCAGTGGTTGGAGTTGGGTAAATACTCCTTGACAAGTTCTGTTGCTATTTTCTAATTACATTTATGGCTACATTTAAAATCAAAACATATTGATTGTTGAATAATTGTTGACAGTGCTAAAATCTGTCTGTTTTCGATCAAATGATTGTAAATAAATAATTGATTGCTAAATGATTGTACCCTAATTTAAATGTTTAGTAGGATCATGATTTTGCAAACCATTGCATGAATGACTGCCTGACACATAATTTTGTATTATATTTATGATTAACAGTCAAATGAATAATTATTTAAAAATGTAGTTTCTATTGAAGAGGTCTGTCTTTAACCACTAATCAATTAACAATACCTAATGATTACTTTATTACTTTTATACTGTTTGGAATGCTCTTCAAACAATTGTTTGAACTATACCCTGCTATATTAGCTCATGAGAACATGGAACGTCAGGGCCATTTCTAGGAGCCCTATATAAAGCCTAAGCAAACGCTATCTAGCACCATGAATGCGGCATCTTCTGTCTGTGCTTGCGAAGGCTATGTTGATCACCCCCTTAACGTTTCTTGTGGGAGTAAAACTTAATATTGATACAAGATGTAGCCCACCTGAAATATCCACAGATATTTAAGACAGTGAAGTAGTGATCTTTAGAACTATGTTAGCAAAGCGAAGTTAAGATAAGAGTGCGTATAACTCTCTTGGAGTTTATGCAAGCTGTTTTTTTGTTTTTGTTTTCATTTAAAGAAATAAGGTGCATGGCAACTTACTCAAACATGCCTTGATTCGAGGACTCCCTGACAAGGTCGCTATTAACCCTCACGCTCTCCTCATTGTCTATGCAGCCTGATCTTATCCTTCGCGCTGTCTCCGGGTCATTGTGACCCACAGCGTTGTATATTACGCCACCATCGCGCTGTCTCGGGGGTCGTTGTGACCCACAGCGTTGTCTATTACGCCCCCTTCGCGCTGTCTCGGGGGTCGTTGTGACCCACAGCGTGGGAATGAAAGGTTTGACTTTATTTATTTTTTAATTACGAAAAGTTGTCAGAAGACCGCTGTGGGTCACAAGGAACCAGAGACAGTGCGGGGTCTCGTAATAGACAACACAGACGTTGCCGTGTCTAACAAAAAGGCAGAGACAGCGCAATAACCCTTACGCTCTCCTCATTGTCTATGCAACCTGAACTTATCCTTCGCGCTGTCTCCGGGTCATTGTGACCCACAGCGTTGTATATTACGCCACCTTCGCGCTGTCTCGGGGGTCGTTGTGACCCACAGCGTTGTCTATTACGCCACCTTAGCGCTGTCTCGGGGGGTCGTTGTGACCCACAGCGTTGTATATTACGCCACCATCGCGCTGTCTCGGGGGTCGTTGTGACCCACAGCGTTGTATATTACGCCACCTTCGCGCTGTCTCGGGGGTCGTTGTGACCCACAGCGTGGGAATGAAAGGTTTGACTTTATTTATTTTTGTATTATGAAAAGTTGTCAGAAGACCGCTGTGGGTCACAAGGAACCGGAGACAGTGCGGGGTCTCGTAATAAACAACACAGACGTTGCCGTGTCTAACAAAAAGGCAGAGACAGCGCAATAAACAAGTATCTCCCTGGTGGTCTAGTGGCAAGACTGTGGGGCTTTCAGCTCCGTGGCCCGGGTTCGCTTGACGGTCAGGACAAATATGATTTCATTTTTATTTCGACGGATAATGTTTCACTTCACTATTTTTGTATTACGAAAGGTTGTCAGCACGAGGGTGGCGTAACAGACTAGGTATGGTGAGTCACAGCGCAGACTAGGATATAGCGCGAGAGTGTACTAATAGGCTAGGCAGACAAGGCTAGAAATAAAAGGGTTCACTTTATTTATTTTTTATTATGAAAAAGTTGTCACAATGTCAGTTTGCTTCATAACGACCCCGAAACGGCACGAGAGTGGCGTCATAGACTAGGAAGACAACGCGAGGAATAAAATCAAATGTTTCACTTTATTTTTGTATCATGAAAAGTTGTCACACCACACATGACACCGTGCTTCACAACGACCCGCAGACAGCACTAGGGATAGAACCTCCAGCCCGCCGTCCTGATACATCATCTATACATCCCATGCATGTGTTGGTAGTAGCGTTAGCAGCGCTGTGGCTTGAGCAAAGCCCTCTTCTGCACTCGACTGAGTTGTTCAGTCTTCTGCACACACTCCCGCGGGTCGTCCAGGGTCAACGGGAACCTCTCCTTGGCCGAAGCCCAGCTCGGTGGGGCATGTGGGGCAGTATACATGCGAACAGGATTTGCAGACAGGCCTCTTACACCCGCGACAAACGGTGAACGTTTTACGGTCCTTCTTCACCGGGCAGACTTGACATCTCTTCCTCTTACTGGCAGGGACCGGCGACGTCGGTCCTGCCGATGAGGAGGCGGCGGTGGCGGCTGCTGCTGCTGCTGCCGCTGCGCCATCCTCTCCGGGTCGCCGTTGAGGAGGCGGATCGCGACAGCTGGCCATCCGTAGATCTGTCACAACCGCGGCAGCAGCTCCAGTGCAGGGCAGACATCGTCTTCTTTCGATCAGCGGAGTCACGAGGGCCCTTCCGAGCTGCTCGATGAAAAACCTTCTCTTGTTGCGCTTACGCGGCATCCAGTTGGGGTTGACCTCTCTCCATATCACAAAGGTGTTGTAGGAGGAGACGTCAACGATGTTGCTGAAGATGACGAGGGGCCAGCGGGCCGTCTTCCTTTTACAGCTGTAGGCCGTGATGACCTTATCCAGATTGTCGACTCCGCCTTTGTTCAAATTATAATCCAGGACGATGGTCGGTTTGCCGTCGTTTCTGTCACTGATTTCAGCGTCTGTGTGGTGTGTGCTCATGAGTAAAACGTTCGTATTTTTCTTCGTGAGGTAGGAAACCAGAGTGGTGGTTGGAGTGAAGGCGAACTGCGACGACAGCACCCGTCGCGTCTTCGTCGTCAGCAGCTCGGACGGGAGCTCGGCCCTGTTCTTTCGCACGGTGCCAACCACAGTCATGTTTCTCGTCGCCATGAGCTCTCGTCCGAGTTCGTAAGAGGTGAAGAAATTGTCACACGTGACATTGCGATCCTTCAGGCCCTCTGTCCCGTCGAGCACGACGCGCATCCCCTGGTTCCTCTCCGGGACTCCGTCCATCTGCTTCCCGGTGTAGACTTGCATCTTCCAAGCGTAGCTTGATTTTGCATCGCACGCGACCCACGACTTGATGCCGTATTTCGCCGGTTTGCTTGGCATGTACTGCTTGAAAGGACACCGTCCTCTGAACGCGAGCAGTTGTTCGTCCACGGTCACTTCGGGCCCTGGGTCGTAGAGGCGTGGTAATCTCTCTACCCACATATCCCAGACCTCTCTTATCGCCGCCAACTTGTCCGTCGCGCGTCTCGCCGCTCGTGTCCCACGGTCGTCAAATCGTATCGACGTCGAATAGGTGTAGAAGAGTTTCAGCTGCATGGTAGCGCGGAAAATCGCTCTGCCGCTTTGCACGTCCCATAGACTGGCGGCCGCTTCGCCTCGGGACTTGTACACCCCTGCCAGGATTAGCAGCCCTATGTAGGCACATAGGTCAGTGGCGTCCATGGCTTTCCACTCCTCTCCGCGTTTCAGATAACCTTCCCGATTTGTCACGTCCAAGATTACTCTTTCGATTTGTGGCGTGACAAAGAATAAAAATGCGGAGACGATGTCGTGAGCGTGGGAAACGGCGTAAGCTGTGGGTCCTCTGGGGGTCCTCTCCGTACTTTCACGTTGCGACAGCAGCCTCGGATTCCTCCGATACGCAATCGAACACCATTCAATTTTGCCGTTTTTCGACAAGAAAGTATCTCTGTCGATTTGAGGGGCTTGGTCGGCGGCGGCGGCGGCAGCGTCGTGGTTGACTGCGTCGTACTCTTGCCCGTCTTCCTCTTCCTCTTCTGACACATGCTCCGCGTACTCTTGCCCGTCTTCTTCTTCTTCTTCGTCATCCTCTTCTGCTACATTCTCTGCACACTCTTCCCCGTCATCTTCTGACACATCCTCTGCCTCCTCTTCAGACTCACTTTGCTCGATATTGGCAAACATCTGCTGTAGAACTTGCAGCGCACTGAAATCCCGAGCCATAGCTGCGTTACCCTAGACAGAAGCTGTCCTGACCCCCACGGAATGTGTGTTAGTAGCACTTGTCTACAGTTTACGTGATTGCATGGACAAATTATTCTAAGGACGCCTCCCTAATTCGACCGCCAAAGAGCGATCAAGAATCGTCGAATCGTAAAGGCCGTCTTTGAAATGTTGGCCTGCAACGACCCCTCTCGGCCGTTCGCTCGACGAAGAGGTCCGACCGCGGTTTTCATCTGTCTCCCTTCGTTCCGACCTTATCAATTTAATCTAGGTCGACGTGGCCAGTCTGATTCAGAGGGCCGCAGCCGCACGGCCGCTCGGCAGACGGGTCCGGCCGCGGTTACCATTTGTCTCCCGCCGTTCCGACCTTATCAATTTAATGTCGGTCAACGTGGCCAGTCTGATTCAGGGGGCAGCAGCCGCACGGCCGCTTGGCAGACGGGTCCGACCGCGGTTACCATTTGTCTACAGCCGTTCCGACCTTATCAATTTAATCTAGGTCAACGTGGCCAGTCTGATTCCAAAGGGGCCGCAGCCGCACGGCCGCTCGGCAGACGGGTCCGGCCGCGGTTACCATTTGTCTCCCGCCGTTCCGACCTTATCAATTTAATGTCGGTCAACGTGGCCAGTCTGATTCCAAAGGGGCCGCAGCCGCACGGCCGCTCGGCAGACGGGTCCGACCGCGGTTTCTCTGAAGCCAGACGTCACGTGGCCCGTCTGCTCGCCGAGGCCGTCCTACCTGCAAACTTGGGGGACAGTGCCTCTGGACTGGCAGACCGGGGTGGTGGTTCCCCTCTTTAAAAAGGGGGACCGGAGGGTGTGCTCCAACTTTAGGGGGATCACACTCCTCAGCCTCCCTGGGAAAGTCTATTCAGGGGTGCTGGAGAGGAGGGTCCGTCGGATTGTCGAACCTTGGATTCAGGAGGAGCAATGTGGTTTTCGTCCTGGCCGTGGAACTGTGGACCAACTCTATACCCTCGGCAGGGTTCTGGAGGGTGCATGGGAGTTCGCCCAACCAGTCTACACATGTTTTGTGGATTTGGAAAAGGCGTTCGACCGTGTCCCTCGGGGGTTCATGTGGGGGGTGCTCCGGGAGTACGGGGTACCGGACTCCCTGATCGGGGCTGTTCGGTCCCTGTACGAACGGTGCCAGAGTTTGGTCCGCATTGCCGGTAGTAAGTCGAACTTGTTCCCGGTGAGGGTTGGACTCCGCCAGGGCTGCCCTTTGTCACCGATTCTGTTCATAACTTATATGGACAGAATTTCTAGGCGCAGCCAGGGCGTTGAGGGGGTCCGGTTTGGGGACCTCAGGATCGGGTCGCTGCTTTTTGCGGATGATGTGGTCCTGTTGGCTTCATCGGGCCTTGACCTCCAGCTCTCACTGGAGCGGTTCGCAACCGAATGCGAAGCGGCTGGGATGGGAATCAGCACCTCCAAATCTGAGGCCATGGTTATCGACCGGAAAAAGGTGGAGTGCAATCTCCGGGTCGGGGAGGAGATCTTGTCCCAAGCGGAGGAGTTCAAGTATCTCGGGGTCTTGTTCACGAGTGAGGGAAGGATGGAGCGCGAGATCAACAGGCGGATCGGTGCGGCGTCCGCAGTGATGCGGGCTCTGCATCGGTCCGTTGTGGTGAAGAAGGAGCTGAGTCGAAAGGCGAAGCTCTCTATTTACCAGTCGATCTACGTTCCTACCCTCACCTATGGTCACGAACTGTGGGTAGTGACCGAAAGAACGAGATCGCGAATACAAGCGGCCGAAATGAGTTTTCTCCGCAGGGTGTCCGGGCTCTCCCTTAGAGATAGGGTGAGAAGCTCGGTCATCCGGGAGGGGCTCAGAGTAGAACCGCTGCTCCTCCGCGTCGAGAGGGGCCAGTTGAGGTGGCTCGGGCATCTGATAAGGATGCCTCCTGGACGCCTCCCTGGTGAGGTGTTCTGGGCACGTCCCACTGGGAAGAGGCCCCGGGGAAGACCCAGGACACGCTGGAGGGACTATGTCTCTCAGCTGGCCTGGGAACGCCTCGGGGTCCCCCAGGAAGAGCTGGTGGAAGTGGCTGGGGAGAGGAAAGTCTGGGCCTCCCTGCTTAGGTTGCTGCCCCCGCGACCCAACCCCCGGACAAGCGGAAGATGATGGATGGATGGATAAATAAAGTGGTGAGAGAGGTCCGGCCGCGGTTTTCTCTGGTTCTCTGGTTGGACCAAAAAAATAAATAAAATAAAATAAAAACAAAGTGGTGAGAGAGGTCTGGCCGCGGTTTTCTCTGACGCCAGACGTCACGTCGCCCCGTCTGCTTGCCGAGGCCGTCCTACCTGCAAACTTGGCAGAAGGGTCCGACCGCGGTTTTCTCTGACGCCAGGCCAATTCTCCCGCCGAGAGGGATCGCCAATCGTCGAATCGTAAAAGGCGGCGCGCGCGCGCGGTTGGACAATTTTTTTAAAAAATAAATAAAATTGAAATAAAATAATATAAAATTAAATACATAAATAAAGTGGACGAGACGAGGTCGGAGAGAGGCGCCGATTTCATCTGTCTCCCTTCGTTCCGACCTTATCAATTTAATCTAGGTCGACGTGGCCAGTCTGATTCAGAGGGCCGCAGCCGCACGGCCGCTTGGCAGACGGGTCCGACCGCGGTTTCTCTGACGCCAGACGTCACACTCATTCTTCCGCCGAGAGGGGTCGCTGATTGTCGAATCGTAAAGGCGTCATTAGACTCAGGGGAGATGTTGGAGGCGTGGATCAAACCTAGTCAAGTTGAGAGAGCCCAATGACGCCTACCTAATTCGACCGCCGTAATTGACAACGCAGACACTGCGGTGGGTCACAACGACCCGCGGACAGCTCCACCTAGTGTTAACTAGTGATATAACCTGATATATAAACTTCTGGGGCTGGCGGCGGGTTCACAATTGACAACGCAGACACTGCGCTGGGTCACAATGACCCGGAGACAGCTCCACCTAGTGTTAGTTAGTGATATAACGTGATATACACACTTTGACAACGCAGACACTGCGGTGGGTCACAATGACCTGAGGGCAGCGCGAATGTTCCTCCTAGTTTTTAACTGTTGATATTATGTGATATAGCCCTCCCCAACGTATCTACGTTTTTGTATTAGGAAGAGTCGCACCGACACGGCGGTGGCAGGGTTAATACAAAAATAATAATTATTTTATTTTATTTTTATAAGGTAAAGGTATCGCTACACGACGGTGGGTCACAATGACCCGAAGGTAGCACAAGGGGTAGGAATAGGCATCGCAACACGACGGTGGGTCACAATGACCCGAAGGTAGCACAAGGGGTAGGAATAGGTATCGCAACACGACGGTGGGTCACAATGACCCGAAGGTAGCACAAGGGTTAAACTGGGGGAGATGGTTGACTTTGATGGTTTGAGCATTACAAAAAGATTTCACACATTATACACCACTATGCAGCACATTTAAATAGAGAAAGAGGAGGAGATCATGGTTAAAACTAACCTGTCAAAAGAAACTAGCCACTATGTGCACAGCCAGAGCAATACCACCCCTGAGCCTTTAAATCCTAATTTGTCTCAGTTCAAGTCCAAAGTGTTCCCCATAGCTTCATACAACCATCATCCACCACCACCAGCACCCCAGCCTAGTAATGGCCCATATAGGCTAGCATCAGCATACTATCAGGGACAGGCCCCATACCCACAAGGAGGAAGGAAAGGCCCTGGAGGGGCAGAGGGAGAGAGAGGGGAGGTTTTCATGGTGATAAATTGTGTTTTGGTTGCCGACAGTATGGGTCTTAGTTTTGTGTCCAGCTGAGGGGCAACTAAGAACTGAAGCACCCCTTCCCCCCAGTCAAATTGAATGGGACAATCCAGTGTGGAAACATTGGGATCATTGTGTACTTTCCTGGAATCCACAAAATTGGTTGTTGGACTTTTGCAGACGCATGAGACAGGTTTATAACAGATTATAACGAGGATTACATTCCAAATATGATGCACCTAAAAGACTTTCACTGTACCATGAACTACTCCACAGATTTTGAATGGGGCATTGAATGGGAGGAGTACTGAACAACAAGGTGATGGTACCCATGGTAAGAAATGACTGCACCATCACACCTAGCTCCCTTTAACCAACAGTGGGAACTATCACAGCTGAGAGACCTTTTGAGAGAGATATTAAAATAACAGCAGAGAGCCATGTTGTAACCACTGAACCCAGACAAGTTGTGCTCCAGGCCTCCGTGTGATCCCTGGTGACCCCTGAACTCGACCAAACCCTTTCTGGGGTCCCTGATACCTTGTGGGCAGAGACAGGAAATGTTTTGGTCTGATTAAATCAGCAATACCTATACTGATTATTTTATGAGAAGGCAGACAGGACCTAGGAAGAACCAGTAACCCATGCCCCCACATGAAAAGTTAAGTAATAGGAAACTATTGACAAGGTACTGAAGGCTGGTGTCCTGGGACATACTGTGGCACATGAAACACCCTCATCCTGCCTGTGTCCAATCCCATTGTAGCAGACCCTACCCCCACTTTGTCAACATCCCAGCCACTATGATATGTTTCAGTTAAAAGATAGTTATATATGCGTTATAAATTTGTACTCAATTTTCGATTCCATACCACTAGCAAAAGCATCACAGTATCACCTCACATTCACCTATGATGGAAAACAATACACACACATAGATTAACATAAGTTTTTTGTGATTCACCCTCCATCTTCAACCGTATTTTCCAGCATCTAACAGGGTTAGAGTTGCTTAACAACTCTGTTCTCGTGACATACATTGATGAGCTTTAAATTTGTTATAAAACCATGAGTCATGCCAAGCAGGCTCATTAGAACAATTGACAGTCCTACCTGACAAAGAACATAAAGTAGCCAATACAAAGATACAGTGGTATCAGGAGGAGGTAATGTTCCTAGGTCTGTGGATTAGCCATAACACTAAACGCAAGACCCTAGACAATATATCAGAAACCCAAAACATGTCAAAACTACACTCCATAAAAAATAATAAAGTTGTTTCAAGGATGTTGCAAAATATACTGTAGAATGTTGGTCTATAATTATGCAGAGAAGGCCAAGCCTCCTAGAGAATTGACTCCGGCAGGCCGGAAGGATGCACAGAGACATGGATCCGCCCAGAGAACACTGCAACTCCAGTTGCTCTCTCCGTCAACCACTCGTTCTCTCACTCACCCAGCTCAACCGGGCGAGGTGGTGGGGCAGGTTTGCTTCTTTCCCCACATATCAACCCCACTCTCTGTTACTGCCAAATCATTTGAACACCATTATGTACGGTGGCCCTGAACTGCAAAACACAACGGCAAATAGGAAAACACAACGGCAAACAGGAAAACACAACAGCAAATAGGAAAACACAACAGCAAATAGGAAAACACAACGACATTATAATAATAATAATTCATTTTTTTATAGCTCTTTTCTAAATACCCAAAGTCGCTTTACAAGTGTGAGGACAAGCAAAACAAGACAACAGTAAAATATAAAGACAAAGGATTGAACAAAACAGACAAACAGAATATTATAAAGAAAACTAACATATAAGTCTAATAGTGAAGGGGAGGGATCAGGGGATGTTCAGGTGAAGGCGAGGTTGAAAAGGTGAGTTTTGAGGGATTGTTTAAATAGTGCTATATTGGGAGCCAGACGGATAGGGAGAGGGAGGTCATTCCAGAGGGAGGGTGCGGCAGCAGAGAAGGCCCTGTCACCCCAGGTCCGGTGCTTAGTCCTGATGGTTTTTAGGGTGTTTGCGCCGGCGGTCCTGAAGCAACGGGTAGGGGCGTGGAGGGGGAGGAGGACAGAAAGGTAGGAAGGGGTCAGGTTATTTAGGGCTTTGTAGGTGGTGAGTAGTATTTTGAAGTTGATCCTGTGTTTGACCGGGAGCCAGTGGAGGTTTTGGAGGACAGGGGTGATGTGTTCGTAGCGGCGGGTGGCGGTGAGCAGACGAGCGGCATATCTGGACATATTGGAGTTTGTTGAGGACAGTGTTTGGAGAGCCATATAAGATGCTGTTGCAGTAGTCCAGTCTGGAGGTTATGAGGGCGTGAAATGTTCAATGACATTAACTTCTTCTGACGGAAAAGGTAGGGCCTATCTAGCAGAAGACGGACCCTCCTGATTGGACAGACGGACTGTCTTTTAACAGGAAGGAGCGGTGAAAAACACGAACAGCACCTGTTTGAATGGTTTTCGACGGGACAGACAGCAGCACCATCTCGATTTACTGACATTTTCGGTATACTAACACATAATATCAATTGGTTACTGGTGTGTTGCATCATGTATAAGTCTCATACTTTATTAACATTCATGTATTACATGATTAACCTATAACAATAGGCAGCCATATTGTGAAGCAGAGCTAGAAATGGCTATGCTAGCTGCGTAGGCTACTGTAGCCTAATGATTGAGGACTATTGTTCTACTGAACATTTAACTTTCGACTGTTTAAGTAAATGGGACTTGTTAAACACGTTTTTTTATTCATCAGCCCACTTACAATTTACCACGTTAACAACATGTGTTATGTTCTGTGTACTTGTATGTTATGCCAGGTTGCTTTGCTTCTTGTCCTAAGAATTTCCGTGCCCAGTCGGACCCTGTGTTGTTCTGTGCACCTGACAATAAAAGACTTGAACTTGAACATTTATATTTGTAGTAGCGTACTTGATACAAGTTGAATCTAATCTAGATAGCAATTACACCAGCAACTGCTCAATTTAAGACAAGAAAGGAGTTTGGTAAATAGAACAGAATATACAAGGCAACCAATTGCATTCATTAAAACATTTTATTATACAATATGTCCAGTGAGAGGGTCGTTGTTTTTAGTGAGTGGACCTGAAATTTCTGCCGAGCGTTGAGAGCTAGCTGGACGATAGAAACCCTTAATCTGCAATTCATTGTTGCTAGCTCTAATCACTAACTACGCTAATAAGAGAAGACTAACTTTGACAAACGTGACTTCAAGTGCTTATACTCATCCTGATGTTGTGATTGGTTGACAACATATCAACTATCACGTCGTATGTATGCCTTGCATCAAAATCATTCTTAAAAATAGCGAAAGTATCTTCGAGGATTCATGTATTCAAAATAGGCGTTCTCCTTCCAGTTAAAGACAGTCCGTCTGTCCAATCATGAGGGTCCGTCCTCTGCTAAATAGGCCCTACCTTTTCCGTCGGAAGTTAATTTCGTTGTGCTTTTTGATTTTGCGTTGTGTTTTCCTATTTCGCGTTGTGTTTTCGGATTTGGCGTTGTGTTTTCCTATTTGGCGTTGTGTTTTCCTATTTGGCGTTGTGTTTTCCGATTTGGCGTTGTGTTTTATGATTTGCTGTTGTGATTTGCACTTCAGGGCCACCGTAATTATGTGATGCTAACTGATCCTATCAAAGCATTCTTAGTTGTCCTCTATCGCCCACCAGGGCCGCAAGCCGACTTTGTGGAGGAGCTGGACATGCTCCTCAGCGTCCTCCCGGATGATGGAACACCGCTGATAATCCTTGGGGACTTCAACATCCACCTCGAAGGAAGGCAGGCCGTCAACTTCATGTCTCTTCTGATTTCCTTCGACCTGACGCTGCTGAACACACCGGCGACCCACAAGGCAGGAAAACAGCTCGACCTTATCCTGACACATAACTGTATCACTGACTTAACCTCTGTAACCCCACTACACATTTCTGATCACTCCTTCATCCAATTCTCTGTCTCTCTCCCTCCAACTCCTCCTACCTCCCCTCCCCTCGTAACTTTCTGGTGCAACCTTCGCTCCCTATCCCCCTACCATTTCTCCTCCATTCATCCTCCCTCCCTCCCATTGACGAGTTAACGTCCCACCCCACTGACACTGCCACCAACACCCTGTTATCCACATTAACTGCATCACTTGACACTCTCTGTCCCCTGTCAACCAGGCCTGCACGATCTTCTCCCTCCTGCCCGTGGCTCACGGATGTTATTCGTGAAGAACGGTCCGTCCTTCAGGCAGCTGAGAGGAGAGTCCAAAGACGGTCTGTACCTTGATAAGTATCACTCCCTCCTTACATCCTTCTCTGCTCACATAACTGGTGCTAAAACCCACTACTTCCTGAACAAAATTAACTCTGCCTCAAACCCCCACAAACTTTTCTCTACCTTCTCCACCCTTCTTAACCCACCTCCCCCTCCCTCCCCCCCTCCACCCTAACAGCAGACGACTTCTCCTTCTTTGAGAAAAAAGTCACCGACATTAGCAGTCGGTTCCCTAAACCCACCTTTCCCACCCTCTCACCCTCTATGACTGACCCAACTAAATGTCTAAACTCTTTCTCTCCCCTGTCCGAGTCAGAGGTCTATGACCTCATTATCTCTCATTGCCCCACCTCCTGTCCCCTTGATCCAGTCCCCTCCCCTCTCTTTCAAACCATCTCTCCCTCCATCATAATTTATATTATCCATGTCCTCAACTCTTCTCTTGCTTCCGGCACTTTCCCCTCTGCCTTCAAACAGGCCAGAGTTAGCCCTCTACTCAAAAAACCCTCTCTTAACCCAGCCGTCCTCCAGAACTACAGACCAGTATCACTGCTACCCTTCTTTTCAAAAACAATTGAACGCGCTGTATCTAACCAACTGTCAAACTTTCTCTCTCAGAACAACCTGCTTGACCCCAACCAATCTGGCTTCAAGACTGGCCACTCCACAGAAACTGCCCTCCTGTCAGTCACCACTGCCCTCTAGTCTGCCAGAGCGGCTTCGAGGTCATCCGTCATCATTCTGCTGGACCTTTCTGCAGCGTTTGATACGGTTAACCATCAGATCCTGCTCGCCAGACTTTCTGAAATGGGCATCACTGGCACTGCACTTCAGTGGATCTTATCCTACCTGTCGGGAAGATCCTACCAGGTCTCCTGGGGAGGCAAAGTGTCAGGACCCCGCCAGCTCTCCACTGGTGTCCCAAAGGGCTCCGTTCTTGGACCCATCCTCTTCTCCCTGTACACCACCTCACTTGGACCGATCATCACCTCCCATGGCTTCTCCTACAACTGCTACGTTGACAACACGCAGCTGTACCTGTCGTTCCCCCCAACTGATCCGGGGATCTCAGCTAGGATCGAGGCCTGCCTCACAGACATCTCCGCCTGGATGACCGAGCACCACCTCCAGCTGAACCTCGCCAAAACTGAACTCCTCATCATCCCGGCCAAACCCTCCATCTCCCACGATCTCTCAATCACCCTGGGATCGGCGACGGTGACCCCTTCATCCTCTGCCAGGAACCTCGGGGTGACCATGGATGACGAGCTCTCCCTCACAGCCCACATTGCTGCAGTCTCCCGGTCGTGTAGATTCACCCTCTACAACATCCGGAAGATCAGGAGATACCTGTCTGAGCATTCCACCCAGCTGCTAGTCCAAGCACTTGTCCTCTCAAAGTTGGACTACTGCAACTCGCTGCTCACCAGTCTCCCAGCATACGCAACCCGCCCTCTCCAGAGGATTTAAAACGCAGCAGCCCGCCTGGGGGGTGTTCCATCAACGTCGCTAACGCAAGTCGTGCTAACACGAATAAGTCTCACTTGGGTAAACGTCAACTTAGACTTAAGCCTCAAGCCGTTCCACTAACAGGCAACGCTAATTCAAGCTAGACCTCAATAAGCTTAGACTGTGCAGCCCAGATCAGGCGATCGTCGAAAAGAGGAGTTATGTCGCAAAAAGCAAAGCGTAAACCAGCAGAGTGGTGTTGTTTCAGCAGCGTAAACTGATTTTTTGAGTTTTTTTGTTTTTGTTACCAAAAAGGGCAATGTTGCCGCAATTAACATGGCAAGGGAGACAACTTGTCAAACCATTACGACTGTTAAAATGCGTAAATTGTAGACCTACCAAATCTACTTAACATATGCATTTAGGCCTACTGATAATAAGCGTAATTTGATGAGCTGTCTGAAACCGTTCTGACAGTAGGCTAGCCTATGGCCGATATTCTCAACAGGAGATTGAGAATAATAGCCCAAAAAAGAACGTGGCAGCAATTGAAAATTGTAGGATAAAATTCAAAACACTGAAAAAGGCCATGGTTAATTGCACTTGATGTGGGCTAATAATTACTTCAAAATAACTTTGCCACACGCATTTATTAACTGATAGGCTAAATGCTGAGCTTTAAGATAAAAGGGAAAGATAACCATGACTAAAATGGGGATTCACTGCAATAACTAGTATTGCACAGATCCAGCACCGACTTCAGATCAGAAGGTGACCAAAACTGTAGCACACTTTGCTTGGCAGAACAGTCATTTAAAATTGCTCAGCATGACTAAGAATATATCATTATTATATTACACGTGCATATTTAATCCAAATCCAATTATTACTATTCTGGCTAACAGTGTATGGACAGCTGCCCCATATTTCCAATTAACATAGTCTGCCTCCACAGATCCAGAGGGGGCTTGGACAGTGACAGACTGGCTGTGCCAAGGGTTGTCACAGCCTCACTTTGGGAAAGCATGCCCAAGTGGGAACATTAGGGAAGACTGTTGGGCACAGCATCTAATCGTCTTCTTTGGAAAGGGCAACATTTGGGACACTGTCATGTAGGGGCAGCATAAAGGGCACTTCATAACAGCACCCTTTTCCATTGGAAGTAAGGGCATGGGAACAGTCCTATTTAGACCATTGTAAGGGCACCTTATAGGGTACTGCATCACATTTTCTCTACTATAAAGGAACTCATGAAGACATGTTTTTACATTTATAGAGGGCACACTGTCATTTATTGCATGGGGCATCCTGTGCACTCAAGCATATTTCACAATGTGAATGGCAGACAGTAGGGCACTTGGTCTAATTTTTGCAACTCTAGAGGGCATTTTAGAAACACTTTTTCAACCATGGGGGCACCAGGCAGTCACCCCCTTAGTCTTCCAGTGGGCCTGGATACACCCATGGGGACAGTATATTGCACCTATAATATTGGGGAAGCCAGAAGGAGAGGTAATATAGAGGCTTGTCAACATATAGGCTACTTTAAACAATGAAAATACTTTACAATTGAATAAAAAGTCTCCTTGATTCTTTGTGTTTCAAGATGACCTGAAAAACTGATAATATTCAGGTACTGCTTTGGAGCAAGGTATACCCTTCATATTTCCTGGCATAGTTGCCCGTTCAAGAATGTCCCACATGCAAAGACACACAGAGAAGCGGACAAACTGAACAGTGTCAAGGCTTGGCTACAGTGAGTTTGCTTCCTTGTGTGTGATTCCAGCAGACTACATAGTCTAGGCCTACCTGCATAGACTGCAGTCTATTATTATATCTACTATTATAGTCTACTACTCTCCTTTCTATTACTTTCTACAAAGGATGGTAGGCTGCTCTTATGTGTTCATCGCCATCCTTAAGAGTTGCTAAAGTGTTATTTCATATATATATATTTATGTATTTATTTTTTAAGAATGACAATTAAATCTATCTAGATAAACTATGCTGGGCCTGCTGAACCTATACTTCTTCCACAGATACTGGTCAGGGAAGCATTACTTCTGTCTCTGAAGACCCTTGGGGCTGGTGGGATAAACGCTCTTTGTATAATCTGAGCACCTTCATCCACCACAGAGTTGTCAAAGAATGGATACGCCGTAATTGATTGTAACTTGTCTAGACGCTCTGCTTAGATTCTAAGGCCTTATGTCAATAACCAATGGCTTTTGAAAACAGTTAAAGTGACATTATTTCTTAACTTGTTTATTTAAATTAATATATTTTTTGGAGATGATCGTAAACATGTAAATCATTCATGTCTGCACTTCAAAAAGTCTGAATTTACGTTTCCGAACACGGACTAAAGTGCTTTGCGCGCAGGACTTTACTCGACGGAACTGTCTTTTGAGATTCTGTTTCTGCCTGTTTGAAATTATTTGCAACACATTTTAGTTTAGCTTGACTTTTAGCCTGACACGGATCAGGCTAGTTCCGAAGTATAAGTTACCTTGGTTACGTAGCTAGAACTGAAATAAACCCGACTACATCAAGTCTCTCCTCCCGCCTTACACTCCCACTTACACTCCCACCACCTACGGTCTTCTTCTGACAACCGTCTGGTGGTACTTATATTTGTACTATGCTTCTGTATTTGTGACCTGATTGTTCACTTAATAAAAATAAAAAATACCCTCAGACTGGCCCTTCCCCTTCCCCCCGTTGCCAAGCAACGATCCCTGGCGTCCTACGAGTGTGCAAAGGCTCCTGGGATATTGATGCCAGGCCATTCAGCGACCGCCCTTTTTGGAAGAACGAGAGAACAGCAACACTGCAAGAGTCGTGGGAGAAATATACGCATCAACAACTTGTTTCGGCTGTGAAACACAATTTAAAGTAAGTGTACAGATGCGCAAGGATAAATATTTTGAACCAAGAGTATTTTAAACGGAAAGTTTCTCGTTAAAACGTGCATTTTAATGCGCGATTTGATGACGTAATGGCGATGTACAAACTCGAAATGGCGAGTGCGCTTACAGGCCTACTTTCAATTGTGTATTTCGTTTTGTACACCCGGGCAGCCGCACAATGCACTTGGTTAGAGCGATTGCATTCGATGGAAGAGTCAAGGGCCTCTTTTACTCAGCGTGTTGTGGTATGGATAAAATACTTTAAACGAATCAAATGTAGCCTACATACACGATTATTATTAGCACGTTTACTAATGCTACATACTCATTTACAAGCATTACAATTCATTGTTAGCATCACACAGTTACATATGATGTATAGTATTTAAGCTACAGCTTTGCAATTCATGAAGTTAATATTGTTCGACAAATTTGTAACTAGCTTGCCTGTTAGCTAGCTAGCTACTTTGCTCACTCTATTGGCAGCTTGCCTACGTTCCTTATTGCATATGGCCGTGTGCTACGCAGCTGTGGGTTGGTCTTTGAGAACATTTAATTTTCCATTGGCCAACTAGCGACTGCATGTATTATTGGACAATTTTAAAGCCTATCTTAACTCTTTACAGGATTTTATTGGACGATTTAATGTGACGCTGCCACTTCTTAAAGGGATAATGCCCCCCAAAATACATAATTTTACTGTTACCCTTACTAGCACCACAAGTTAGAAGATTGAAGATTGATTTTGAAGTGAACTGTCCCTTTTAAGTGTGGGCAGAAGCTTGCTACATGTGATGAAGTTAAATAAGTACTTTATGGTCAAGGGTTGTACTTGAATATTACATGAGTGCCCAATTCTAATGAGTGCACACATAGAAAATAAACAAATGAACAGTGACATGGCCATCATTTATTTCTCTTGGTTACATTGTAACTGCAATTCCTTTGGCCATTTCTGTTATTTGTCAAATACATTTTGGTCCATAGAAAGCATTAAAAATAACATAATTCATGTTACTTAGCTTTTTACAGGTTGTGAACACTGAACCAGGAAGTGAAACCATAACACTTAAATATTTGACTGTGCTGATCAAACTGTCATGCATGACCTTCACAGGTAAGGAAAGCAAAATGATGGCAGAAGAGACAGAGGTTGATTCCGGGAGTGAGTTTCCAGCTCACTATAAAGTGATGCTGGACAAACTGAATGAACAGCGGCAACTAGACCAGTTTACAGACATCACCCTCATAGTGGACGGTAATCTGTTCCCATGATGTGAAACAATTATATTGTTCTTAACTTTATGTTAATTCCTGGTTTACTTTCCATTTTAATGACATTGCCTTCTTTACCATCCATGTAGGTCACCAGTTCAGAGCACATAAAGCAGTGCTGGCAGCTTGCAGCCAGTTCTTCCACAAGTTCTTTCAGGATTTCACACAGGAGCCTCTGGTGGAGATAGAGGGTATGTGTACATGACACCGTGCTGTGGACACTTGCATTATTTATTTTAGGGACCAATTTACAGGTAATATATATATTCTTTTACAAACCACTATTTTGAGAGACAGTTAAAAAACGGTTTTACTATTATATAAAATTAATTAAAGGCAGGGTAGGCAATGTTGTTGAGAAGCACTTTTGGTCAAATTTGCCTAAATAAACTTTACATCTTAATAGCAACCAATACATATAAAGGTTTGACGGTAATATTAAATCAATCCGACATTTGTGGGCGTCACAGAATAAACACAACCAATCATTAAGCCGGGCCCAGACTAATGATTGGGAGTCAGGTGGCTGAGCGGTTAGGGATTAGGACTAGTAATCAGAAGGTTGCCGGTTCAATTCCTGGCTATGACAAATGACGTTGTGTCCTTGGGCAAGGCACTTCACCCTACTTGCCTCGGGGGAATGTCCCTGTACTTACTGTAAGTCGCTCTGGATAAGAGTGTCTGCTAAATGTAATGTAAATGTAAATGTTACCTGTCTACCTACCTGCGCACACTCTGTCTCTCCACTTAATGCACGTTACTGTAGTTTTCAATCAGGCTAGGCAGAGGTATTGTAAACAACTGAGCTAGAGGCACAAGAATGAGAACAGCAGGCAACACATCCAGTTCCTGAATTCTCAGTTAAAAGACGAACAAGAAATCAGACATTATTTGAAAAGGCAACCACCAAGGTTTAGCTCCGATAGACGGCACTACAAAATCGCACACATGCACGCCCTCGATTACCTTTTAGTGTTCTGCGCTGCTGCCACCCTACACCATCCCCTTCTCCCCCATGTCTGTCTGTGCTCCTCCTCGTTGGGGGATTTCACTTATTGCTCCTTGCCTCATTGTCAAGGCAGGGAGCGCTTCCCCATGTACAGTACATCCACTCCGCCAAAGTCAAACATATTTTCATGTAGGCCTATATGAAAAAATTGTAAAATCACTCACGCGAGTGTCTGGACTGAACTATCATAATGAACATAAACAAGGCTAACGTTAGTACTTTCAAGCTAGCATGTTAGTATTGGGAAATTGTATTTACGCTTTAATGTTGGCCTGGTCAACCGCAGTGTAAAGGAATGATGTACTTTGCATCTGGAAAGTATTCACAGCGCTTTACTTTTTTCAGATGTTGTTATGTCACAGTATTTTTTACAACTACTCGCACATGTGCGACCTGCATATTTGACTTTTTAAATTTTCTTTTTAATGTTGAAAAACGAGGAAGGAACATCTGCCAGAGTTGGCCAACGTGTGTGAGGGGGGAGGGTCCGTAAGTGATTATTCAACTGCGTGGGTAACATCATCTACACTTGTGTGTCTCACTCGGGTGTCTTGCAAAGGGAATGATTGACAGCTAATATTAACCTATCTAAAATCTGCATTAAAGTTAAGAATCTAAAGTTTAATTTGTTATGTAACATTGGATAGAACGGTGGACCGGTCACTGTAACAGCTCACAGCAGGCACATACTACTGTGCAATTAGCGAGCATTTTGTAGAGAAATGAAAAGCGCAACAGTTATTTGCACTTCCACAAATGCTCCTGTAAGGAGTTGGAAAGACAGGAGGTCAGCAAACTAATCCATCTTGGCACACAGCTTTGTGCATCATTTATTCAAGTAGGCAAACAAAGACAATACTTTATGAACAGAAAACGTAGCTAGCCACCCACAACGTAGCCCAGACCTCACTGCACCCTTAAAGGTGTAGTGTCCACTTAAACCTGTCCAGTGAATTTTGTACTTTTTAATACAATTTTGGGAGCATATGGGACCAAAACGGACGCACTTTTGAGCCTTAAAAACAGAGAAATCAAATATGAGTAAGTACTTTTTATTTGTCAAGTACATAATACAAATTTAAAAAACGAAATTGGACTTCATGTGGTCATTTTATATAAACAATTTATTCCTCATCTCAATCCTGTCAAATAAAAATAAAAAAGCCTAAAAAGGACATACCCAAAGTAAATTGAAAGCTGTTCTTGAACCATTTGGAGTGCATGCATAATTGTGGTCTCTTTTGAAAGGTGACACTGAAGTTCTCAGAGGATTACCTCTGTGACTGCATGTCGCTGGGAGGAAGGCTCTGACTGTTGTGTGTGTGCTTATGCACCGAATAGCAGTTCAGAGTAATCTGCCTTCTTGGATACTCTGGGTGGTGTCCTGAAGGGGTTCCATCTGGAGACTCTTTTTGCAACAATTTTGCTGGGAGACTTCAACGCTCACATGGGCAGTGATGGATAAAACTGAAGGGGGGTGATTGGGAGGAAAGGCCTGCCTGATCTGAACCCGAATGGTGCTTTGCTCTTGGACTTCTGTGCTAGACATGGATTGGCCATAACAAACACTATGTTCGGGCATAAGTTTGTTCATAAGTGTACTTGGTACCAGAACACCTTATGCCAAAGATTGAAGATTGAGTTTGTGGTTGTATCGACCTACCACCGTATGCCTTGGACACTTGAGTAAAGAGAAGAGAAAATCTGTCAACTGATCACCATGTTCAAAGCCTCCATTGTGGAGGAAGCATGCAGGAGCTGTGGTTAGAATCAGTCATCAGTGCCTGTCGTAGCGGCAACCTGAGAACCCACTGGTGGAAAGAAGCTGTCAAGCTGAGGAGGCCTTTCAGGCTTGGTTGTCCCAGGGGTTTCCTGAAACGGGTACCGGGAAGCCAGAAGTGTGGGAGGAGTTCGGGGAGGCCATGGAGAAGGACTTTCAGTTGGCCTAAGGATATTCTGGTAAACCCTTCGGCAGCTCAGGAAGAGAAAACAGGGCTTGGCTCTGGCTGTGCTCAGCCGGGGTGGAGAACTGCTGAATCGGACTGGGGATATTATCTAGCGGTGGAGAGAGCACTTTGAGGAGCACCAGAACCCAACCAACACTTCCCTGTGGAGGAGGCCGAGTCTGGAAACGTGGGGCCCGTTGTCCGTACGTCGCTAACTCAGTTAGCTGGATTTGATTGTTGACGATTTGTCATTATCTTGGATTGTTCGGTTCTTCGAAGCTCATCCTGGACTTGCTGTCATAGCAACAGGTCCGTATGCTTAAACCTGCTCGGGAGCAGGTTTATTTTATGTAAACACGAATAGATTGAGGCTTTACAAGCAGAGGTGATACAGGAAGTCTGTCACAGACATGTCTTGTCCGTTTTTACTACAGGAACCTCTTGCAGAAGGTGCAAGAATAATTAGCAGAATTTAACATGAAACCGAATTAATTGCTCATTGCGTGATAGATAGGCTCCTTAAGCACAGCGCAATATGCTAGCCTATACTTTTTGAGAGGATAGCCTATCGTTTTTTTGTGAGGGTGTCATTTACATAATACATTTGTTGAAACCACATCATATGACATTAATGATAAATGAAAATATGAAAGTATGAAAAAAAAAAAAATAGGCCTAGCTTACTGTAATAAGCGATAAAACGCGTCACTCCTCTACATTTAATTGTACATTTAACATCCCTGGTGTTCTGATAAAATCTTCAAATTCGGAGTAACCTTCGAGCAAGCTGTTGCTCTGTTGGCTCTGTTGCGGAAAAAACGGCGCTGATTTTGGCCACGGTGACCAGCCATAGACTTATGTGAGCAGCTAATAGCAGCGTTGCTGATCAAGGTTTCTACTATCGATACATACCCCCTTTTAGACCAACGTATAACTCAATCCAGCTATACTAATCATAAACAACAAGTGTGTTCGAAGAACCGAATTAGCCAGATCATGATAAGCAAGATGATGTCATCTTGGATGTGTCATTTGATCTCGGATGTAATAAGCGACGTACGGAGAATGGGCCCCTGGTAGAGGCAGTATACATTTTGTTGACAAATTATGACAAAAAAAATAAATAAAAAAATCATGACTAAGACGATACGTTGATGAGCTAAAAATAGATCCTTGATAATAAAAAACTATGAGTTTTGTTTTAATTGACGAGACAAAAATGCAAGTTAATAAAGGTGCGGGGGGGGATTTAAATGTGTATTTTTTTGTGCAAAGAAATGTACGAGCATTTCTATAAAATTATTTTTGCCCCAACACTATGTGGAATTTAATGGAGATTGTAGAGGAAAAATACAATTAATCAATTGTAGAGTTGGACTGTAATTTAACAATATTGAACAACATTAAGGGGTCTGAACACTTAATTTTACTGTGCATGGGAATTGGCTTGGTTTATGGAAATTTATTAGACTCTTTATTCAAATGGAAAAGCAGTTGTCAAATGGCAATTCAATGTGCAAATGACAATGCAATCCGCAATTCAGTTTGTATTATTTTGAATAACATTCTCAATGAACGCTTACTGCATTGTATTTCATATTGACAAGGTTTTTTCGACTCTTTATTCAAATGGGAATGGATTTTTGAAATGGCAATTCAATGTGCAAAGTGGCAATGCAATCCGCAATTCAAATGGAAAAGCAGTTGTCAAATGGCAAATCAATCTGCAAATGACAATGCAATCTGCAATTCAGGGAGTATTACATTTACATTTAGTCATTTAGCAGACGCTCTTATCTAGAGCGACTTACAGTAAGTTCAGGGACATTCCCCCCGAGGCAAGTAGGGTGAAGTGCCTTGCCCAAGGACACAATGTAATTGGCACGGCCAGGAATCGAACCGGCAACCTTCTGATTAATAGCCCGATTCCCTAACCGCTCAGACATCTGACCCCACATATTATTTTGAATAACATTTTGAAGGAATGCTTATTACATTGCATATCATATTGACAAGGTTTTTTTCGACTCTTTATTCAAATGGCAATGCATTTTTCAAATGGCAATTCAATGTGGGGCAGCGAAACAGCGCCCCCAGTCTATTGCATTAACATATACGTGTCACCACGCTCTTTTTGGTGCAAAATTCAAATGGAAATACAATCTGTCAGTGGATCGTCGAGGCGGGTCTTCAGTTTGGACGTCACTTCCTCGTTCAGTGACTTGGATAACATTGAACAGTTGGCAATTTTCAATTTGGTCTTCAGTTAGGAATTTGACATGTGTTTTGTGTTTATTCTGACACCTTCAATTTCGCTCAATGCTCAAATCCGGACCCAACAGTAGGCTACAATTGAATTAAATATTTACCTTTATTGACAGACTGCAATACTATTGTGTTTTAGTCCGCCTCTTCACTAACGTAAAGACTAAGTTTAGTTCTGGTTGTATTATCAATCTAGCCTGGCTCTGCCCTCCTATGTACTTCTGCTCAATTGTCATTTTGCTTCTGTACTAGGTCTGGGCTTTCGGTATATTAGTCGTTTTATGCCAGTCGCATTTTTGGCGGTCCAATCAGCGAACAGAGGGTCTAATAAACTTCCATATTGGTTTGATTTTGAATTAATGAAAACCTTTATTGAAAACCTATATTGCCCCGAGGGGAATTTGTTCTGCACCAAGAGCGTAAAAACAGAGATACATTCAACACTGCAGACAGGACAGTACAGTGGACATAACACAATTATTAAAAAGCACAGCGAGACAATGAATGCAAGAATAAAATAATACAAAAATACAACTGAAGGCATCGCAGGAATAACTTAAGAATGTCAGCAGGTCCAATTCAATGTAAAGTGCAGAGTGCCAGAAAGGATAAAAACTAGGGCTGTCAAGCGATTAAAATATTAAATCGCGATTAATCACATTATTTCATATGATTAATCGCAATTAACCCAATTTTTTTTTGTGAAATAACATTAAAAGGGTGTACTTAAAAACTTCAAATAACTGGAGGATAACAAGAGGAAATAGGGTAACACTTTATAATAAGTCAACGCTTTTTGGCATTTACAAAGTGTTAACTAATAGTTAGTTAATCCTTTATAAAACATTTTGAAACATTAACAATACATTATTAAATAGTTAATATGCTTATTATTAAACACTGTTAATCAATAAACACTGTTAAAAATTATGGATTTTATTCATAATACAATTCATAAGGTGTTTGATAACTGCATTATCATACTTTATAGACAGCTTGTTAATATAGTTGCAAACCAGTAGTTTAAAAGGTGTTAGTGGTACATGAGCTGGTATAGAAAGCATTAGCAAATGGTGAACAAACCATTTACATTACCTTTACAAAGCATGAGTAAATAACTAACAACATATTTACTTATGTCTTTAATTAATGTACGCCAAATCGAATACATTATGTACACTAATACTTAGCAGATATCTTAATAACTATTTTTATAAAGACTAACTAATGATGCAACTTCTGATTAGTAATGCAAGTTATAAAGCATTTACTAACTGTTAGTTAACCTGTTTACGCTCCTGTTTCGCCCGCGAGACAAAAATGCTGCCTCCCCCTTCCTCAGTTACGACGCACTAAATTCTAAAAAATATATTTTTTAGACGCTACACATGTTATACATCGTTGGAAAGCTACGATTCTTGTGCTTCCATTGAAATAAACCAATTCAAGATCAAGTCGCAATAGCAAGCAAAGTCAACGTCTTTTTCCGGTGAACATTCCTTCAACAATGCCAAAGAAAAAAGTTGTACTCACCCTAAGTTGTTCAAATAGGTCCAGGTGTGCAAATCATGCCATCAAAACTTGATCTGCGTAAGTCCCAAGGGTTCAAAGTATCTAACCATGTAAAGTAATTCGTCCAAATACAATGTTTTACGTTCATGAATAGCCATTATCCTTTGTTTCATTATGCAAGTTAGCCGAAGGAAGAAACAACTTGTTCACATAAAAGTGTTATTTTCTCCGATTTATCAACGGAGTATTTACAAAATGAAGGTCTCAAAATGTCCGTTGAACCCTCCCCTTTTGATTGACACCTTGTTCGACCCAATAGGAGCTTCCATGCCCCGTTGACAGCCCTCTAAAGCCAACTAGGTCTGTGCGTCCTGCCCCCCCCCGCCCCCCCCCCCCACACTCGTTCTAAACAAATTTCTCGAACTGGCTTCGACTGGCTCTGAAATTAGCTCGTTAGCCTTGTAGCTGACAGCTAGCTGAAAATGCCAATACCTCATTTGTATGCGTCTGTGGAGCCTTCAAAATAACAGTCGATTGCGCAATATGGTTGACAGAATCAGTGTTCTTTGTGCGCCAATCCTTGGAATCAGATAAAGCACTCCAATGTGTTCATGCTTCAGTTTTTGTGTTTCAGTATTACTAATTAGGGATTTAGCTATTATATATGATATTTCTAAGTACCAGAGATGGGCCAGAGATAACAATTATGAAAAATAATACCTTTTTATTTGACCTTGACCTTGGTTACAAAGGGTCATTTTGGAGTCTCCAAAAGACCCTTTTAGAAAATTCCTGGATGTACTCTTATAAAAACATGTGTCAAATATGAATATATTGTGGTATTATGTTTGACTTTTGATTTGAATTGGGTAAGGCTTCAACCTGTGGTCCAATTTAGTCTTCCAGATAATACCTACCACCTCTAGGCCTCTTCAGGCCTCTGTTTTCAAAACAAAATCTAGGCGGAAATAGAAATTTTCACTTTCCTTGTGTTCAAGCTTCTATTACTCAACACTAGAAGGACTGACAGGGGTCCTGACAACAGGGGACATAACTTCAGAGTGTCAGCTTTCAAAAGAGATCATTTACATGCATGTACTCCAAATGGTTCAAGAACAGCTTCCAATTTACTTTGGGTATGCTGTTTAGGCGTTTTCAGGCAAATTTAACAGGAACATGAAAAGGTTAAGGCTTTTGCGTGACCTAATCTAAAGTGTGAACTATGCCTTATTAAACAATTATAAGTTATTTATTAAGGTATTCTTCTCCATTCTCGAACCTCACATTCACAAAGACTGAACATACGTTTCTCAAAAGGAAACAGACACAACACAATGTGATACACAAAATTACAATTTATTGAAGTAATGACAGGCATGTGTCTTACTAACTACTTAGCTCTACTAACCGAGAGTGACAGCGGTTGATACGTTAAAACCTCAGTTAATTTTGAACCTCAATTTCCCGGCATGACCGAACGGTCGAGGTTAGTAAGTTGTTTATTATATGGCATTTTTAGCTCTTTTCATTTAAAACATGTCGTTTTGTTCAGCTCTACTCAAGTCTTCTCACGGTGTGTTTCAGGTGTTAGCACCTAGCAACCAATCTGAAATCTGAGCAACCAAACCTAGCAATCTGCCTAGCGCTTGTCGTTTATCTCTCTGTGTTCACACTTTTTAGAAAGTTAAGAATTTCCTTGTCACTGTTGATGTCTTCATTGTCATCTGGATAGTAAAACTCCTCGATCTCGCTCATTTTGAAGATGACATCAGCGGAGGGCAATAAGAATACGTATCACAGACATGAAAATCCCTCACCTTTCGGCGAAATTCGCCATTTTGAAACCAAAATAGGTGACCTACGTGAATCGTGTAGATTCGATGAGAAATTGTTTGGGGGGGGAGGTAGTATTCATATTCAGTGAACTGCGAACAGGTGCGCGTGTCAGAAGGGAGCGCAAGTGCATGGAAATATTAACGCGAAGGGCCTTGCATCACCAGTGCAGACCACCATCAGAAGCTGAAAGCATGCCTGGCCTCGGCGATTTACCTGACTGAATTTGGTGAATGTTGGTTTCAATAATTTTTATATTTTCTGGTATATCTAAGTTAAGTTACCCAGGAGCTCTGTTGACATAGACTTAGCTAACGTTAGCTACATCTTGATGAATTGAGTCATTGAACACAGCAGGAGAGAACGCAACGTTAACCAGCTAGCTAAAGCTCCGGTGGAAAATTATTAGTTTATGCTACCGTCTTTGAAGAGGTAGATTTTGAGGTGAGGAGACTGACAAGGCAGAAGGTAAAGTGGTCCACCGTTCTACAGTAGCGGTGAATGTTGGTTTCAATAATTTTTATATTTTCTGGTATATCTAAGTTTAGTTACCCAGGAGCTCTGTACATAGACTTAAGGCCGATTTATACTTCTCCGTTTTTACGGAGACGGACACAGGGAACGCCCTGTGTCCGACAGACTGACAAGGCAGAAGGTAAAGTGGTCCACCGTTCTACAGTAGCGGACTGGCCATCGGGAGCACCGGGAGAATTCCCGATGGGCCGAAGCACTTCTGGGCCGGAGGGCCGCTTGCCTTATTATTTTTTTTACTAGCCTACTAATAGAAATGTATGCAGAAGATTGAGCGACACGGTTGGCCAGCAACACGGTTGGCCGGCCCCCCTTTCCCTCAGGACGGTTGGTATATTCCAAATGAACGTCTATGCAGCCCTTAGTGCAGCTTACGCACAACAGTGACACTGACAGATCGAAAGCTAGCTATAGAGACAATATAAAGATGGAAAACCAGGTTAAGAAAAGTAAACGTAATTACCTTCACTAGACAATGTTTTACCAATTGGACAAACGGCTATGTTTGTTTGTTTTACATCAAGCTCCAAAAACGATTTTTCGCTCAAATCAGCCCCAAAAATTCGGGCTCGCATTAAGCGTGGAAGTCCCTAACTAGCATCACATAGGGCACATAATTTGCATGCATTAGCAGGGCGCTCGCTATGGTGGCGTATACGGGACCGGTTCTGGTGGGCCGGTCTGGATCAAGTCCAGGGCCTATTTTTACTCCCAGTCCGTCCCTGTCGTTCTATCAATAAGCAGACCTGCCAACCTGTACGCAATTTGTGTAGCGGATACGCATTTTGACTTCAAAGTACGCTGGTACTTGTATTGGCTGTCAATCATGATGGAAGAGTAGACAAGTTAAGTTACAGCATGTCCACCATCTCTTGTGGGGGTTATGCATTAAAGATCCTGTAAAGTGGAATTAAAAACGAGTTTCAAGTTCACCACACCACAGAATAATGTGTTATTAACTACCCATCCGAATTCGAATGAAAAAAAAACACAGACAAGTATGTTAAATTAGGCTTTGAAATCGTAAGAAAATCATCAGTCTTCTCTGTTTGATACTGGGGGGGCGTGTCGCCTGAAGGAGCTGAAGCTCGGCCCCCTCGCTGGAAGGCGCCGCCTCTCGAGTAAGCTACCTACGGCCCAGATAATGGACGCTACGTCAAGCCGAACAAAACAGTATAGAATTAGAATGTATTTGTTCAATGAGTGAAACATACAGATGCATATAAATGAAATATTCCCCTGAGCTGTAACACAGGAGTAAACATTTACAGCAGAGACAGCAGACAGTGAGCTTTCCAAATACTTCTAGCACATTAGCTACCATTTCACCAAAATACCATAATTCTACACCGAGTAGCCTAATATCAAGTTAGCGGTTTGCACTAATTATAGCAGAGATACCGCTGGAAAAGTTATCTAGTATAATTATAACAAACACACAGAACTGAGTGATGAACTGCTGGTGGAGGTGCATGGTCCAGGTGCGACCGGAGGATGAACGGCCGGGGGGCGATGCTCTGTACGGCTCCGCGCTGCAAGAGAAGCCGTGTGTTGGTGAACCCCGTCTGTCTCTGGTCCATGTTGATTTGGGATCTTCCCACGTATTGTTGTAGTATATAAGAAACCAAATGTTTACTCTTCGACAGGTCAGCAAATGCTTTGTCGCCTCAATTTGTTAAAACAAACAAATCTCTGCTTTCAAAGGCGTTTGCAGACCTGTCGAGGAGTAAACATTTGCAGTTTATTACAGCCATTTTTGGAAAATAAAATACAGCTTTGGGTAACCAACTTTTATACCAATACTACTGTATTGCTTCTTAATGGAAATAAAATACTATTTTATTACCCAGGTAAATAAATTAACAGCTATTTCTTCTAAAAAAACAAAAAATCTATATACTCTTTCTATAAATGTTTAATAAGGCATAGATAGTTTACACTTTAGATTAGGTCACGCAAAAGCCTTAACTAACAGTTAGTAAATGCTTTATAACTTGCATTGCTAATCAGAAGTTGCATCATTAGTAAGTCTTTATAAAATAGTTGTTAAGATATCTGCAAAGCATAGTGTACATCATGTATTCGACTTGGCATACATTAATTAAAGACATAAGTAAATATGTTGTTAGTTATTTACTCATGCTTTATAAAGGTAATGTAAATTACATTACATTTAGTCATTTAGCAGACGCTCTTATCCAGAGCGACTTACAGTAAGTACAGGGACATTCCCCCCGAGGCAAGTAGGGTGAAGTGCCTTGCCCAAGGACACAACGTCAGTTTGCATGACCGGGAATCGAACTGGCAACCTTCGGATTACCAGCCCGATTCCCTCACCGCTCAGCCACCTGACTCCCTAAAGGTTTGTTCACCATTTGCTAATGCTTTCTATACCAGCTCATGTACCATTAACACCTTTTAAACTACTGGTTTGCAACTATATTAACAAGCTGTCTATAAAGTATGATAATGCAGTTATCAAACACCTTATGAATTGTATTATGAATAAAATCCATAATTTTTAAGTGTTTATTAATGATCAACATAGTGTTTAATAATAAGCTTATTAACTATTTAATAATGTATTGTTAATGTTTCAAAATGTTTTATGAAGGATTAACTAACTATTAGTTAACACTTTGTAAATGCCAAAAAGCATTGACTTATTATAAAGTGTTACCGGAAAGGGTAAGGGTTTTATTCACTCACACATAGGCTGTACAATATTGAACATACATTGTTATATTTTTAGGATATGTAAATGAAAATTTAACACATGTAGTCACATACTACAGTGTCCATATAACAAGTTCAGATGGAACACAACTTAAATTGTGAGGGAGTTTTATTCACTCAAACTATACTGCTTTATAATAAAAATCCACAAAACTAGACTTGTTCTTGAATATAAAATACATTTAAGACATGTAGTCTCATACTACAATATCCTGCTCCATAATATTCAAATCTTACTCAACAAAACAAAGTAATGACTGTCAGAAGCCCTCACAAAAGCCAATCAATAAACCTTTCAATAGAACATACTTCAGATACTTAAGCAACCACAGATTGGCCTTAATTTTGAACAATACAGGTTCTATTTTGTTTACCCAAGCCAGCTGCTCAGACACACAAGTCTGTTCACATTTCCAGACGACAGGGCAGCTCGCTTCTTTTGCACAATATGCCCAGAGAGAGAAAACAACCTCTCACATGGTACTGATGTGGCAGGTGTTGCCAAGTACTTGCGAGCAAGGCAGGCTAACTTGTGTGCCCCAGCATGTTTGGACCACCACTCCAAGGGACAATCCTCCATGCTGATGACAGGCTCGGCTCTATAGCGCTCTATAGATTTTTCAATACAGTCCTCCTCTTCATCAGATTCAGAATCAGAAGTAGCTAAGAGAGCTGCTTTCTTCTGTGGAGGTTCAGACGTTGGTGTTTGCAATGGTTGCTGTCGGGGCATCTCCTCCTTCAGAATGCCAGAAAGCAATGCCCACACCTCAGCTCTCTCAGGTCTGTGCAGACACTTGAGGTCCTTGAATCTTGGGTCAAGTGCTGTGGAGATTTTCAGCCATGTACTGTTTGTTTTGTCTTTGTGTAGCCGGTGTGTGGTGAAACTCACTCCTCAAGTATGTAACAGGCCACCCGTGTCAACGGATTGCTAGCTTTTCGTTGGTAGTGGTGGCGCTTGGGAAGTCAGAGGTGGCAGGTTCGACTCCTGGTGGGAGCGAACATTGGCCCGTATGCCTCTGACGGAGCTTGCAAGACCACG
This sequence comes from Osmerus eperlanus, assembly GCF_963692335.1. NCBI lineage: Eukaryota > Metazoa > Chordata > Actinopteri > Osmeriformes > Osmeridae > Osmerus > Osmerus eperlanus. The sequence continues at coordinate 8,175,963 of NC_085045.1, read as the reverse complement.
TCTGTTACATTTGCGTTTTTCCATGTCCAAGGTGAAGGTCTGCTTGAACTTGAGGATGTAGCCTTGGTCATCCTCTGAACTCTTCATCACCCGAGACAGATGGCATAACAGTGCGTGTCCACTGCAGCGACGCGATGCGAGCGACAACATGTTTTCCATTCATTTTCAATGGGGCCAGGCGAATTGCTTGCGTGGTGCATTGTGGGTAGCGACGCGACCGAGTTGAGATTTTCTCAACTTTATGCAAATGAGGAGCGATTTTCGCTAGCGATGGCCAATCGGAGTGTTTTCTTGTTTTTTGTAACGTAGCAACCATGGTGAACATTTCTAGCTTTCTAGGTTTCAAGGTGGAGGAGAAACTAATCTTTTGCGTGGCTGCTTACCCAGTCCTGTACGATACATAGATGTATTCGTACAGAGATGTTAATAAAAAACGATGCATGGCGCAAGGTTGCCGAAGTTGTTGGTACTTGTACTTTCAAATTCAGTCTAGTCACATTATGTAACTTCGTTCTCTGGTAACTAGCTAGCCCGGCTGGAACTCCCTATCGTATCGACAGATTAGACTTTGAGTAATATAATAAAATGTTTTTTACACATGTCAACATGTATGTCTATTAAACTGTTTTGTATTTTGTATACAAGTTGTATTTTGATCGATGTTGCGAGTACGTAAACCCAAGTCTGCACACTTGGCCATGACAACTACAACAGTGACTTTAGAGAACTACATTCTACATTAATCTGTTTGAAACGCCCCCGAGCGTGGTGAACTGTGGGAAGGCGAGCGATGGCAAGCGATTCGCGTCGCTGCAGTGGACACACACTGTAAGGCAGGCAGCACCACAGAACAGGATACAAACGTTTCTCCTCCAAGGAGTTCAGTGAAGTATCTGCAAAAGACAATTAAAAATTAAACTCTGAGGGACTTTCACTTTTAGATTCTTTCATACACAAAAAGCAATACCAAACATCCGTAAGATGGACGTAAGGCTAAAATAATTGCCCTTTAACTCAGTTGTAAACAATGGCACACACACGTTAAGCACTGTGTATATCATATTTGACACTGAACGTATTACGCTTCACCATGCAGCCAGAAAGGAAGTGAGTTACCAGCAGTGTCTGCAGCTTTTCCAGCTCAGCATTTGTTGGCATGGTGACGTTGGTTTTATGCAGGGCTAGGGCCTCTCTCAGTGGATATTTGTTTCTTTGTACACGCTTCTCTGACTCTGTCTTCAGCCAATGTGCGACTTGCTGTTTCTGGAGTTCTGCAATATTTGGTGAACTGTGTTTAAAGTGCCCCACCACCTTTCGGCATTTGGACAGTGCACTGTCAAATGCAATGAGTTTACATGTTCTCCCCGTGCCTGCGTGGGTTTCCTCTGGGTACTCCGGTTTCCCCCACCATCATAAAGACATGCATCGTATGAATGTTGGTAATGAATGTTGGTGGTGGTCGGAGGGGCTGTAGGCGCTGACTGGCAGCCACGCTTCTGTACCACCACCGGTTTGACTGTGTCTGAATGAATGTTCCAAATCCTTTGCAAGTTTTTCCCTCTCGGTTTCATACAGCTCGTGTATCTTAGAGACGACTGTGGCTCTTGAGGGTAACTCATAAGTTGGGTCATTGGACGCAATCCGAATGATGTCACACAGACTTTCGTCCTCCGCTATGTAAATCAGCCTGCATGCTGTGGCGATCCATTTAGCTAACGCTATGGTTAATTTGCCGGAGGTTGACGCGTGCATTGATTTTTGTCTAGCATCGAGTGTTGTCTGCCGTAGGCTTATACTACCGGAGCAAACGCTGCTGTTTCTGCTAGCTGTGTGCTTTGCTTGCAGATGATATTTAAGGCTGGAAGTACTCCGATGATAACTTAACTCAGCCTGACAATCAATACAAACAACCTTGGTTTAGTCAACCGAGCCGTCTGGCAACTTTTTAAAATTAAACTTCCATTTAAAATCCCTTCAACAGCCCTAATAAAAACATTATCTGATTTGATTGAGCAGCTGAATACTTCTTGGGACAAAGGATTTGATGCCTCTCTTGGTCCTCATCCGTGGCATCATGTACCTGCGTCCTGAAGGTAAGAGTTCATACTCAGACCACAGGGGGTGATGTGAATCGGAAAAATCTTTTGGGCCAGATTTGCAGTGTATTTATCAGTCAGCAATGAAATAGTGTTCATGGTTTCACCAGTGATCTTGCTACCGACTTTAACAACTTTGTCCAATTTGTTTTTGTTTTGTAAAGACAGTGCTCCGCCCCAGCTCTGAATACAAAAAGTACTCTCTACAAAACTTTTGTAAAACAATCTCAGCATTGTACTATTCACGTTAAAACTTCTGAATTTCCTTAAAAAATACAGCCGTTGCTGGGCCTTTGCAAATCTGACACCAGTGTTGGAGTTCCACGTCAGCTTGTTGTCAATAATTGTACCTAGGTACTTATATTTAGGTACAATTTCAATGGTGGTATTTTCCACAGTGACAGGAGAGTGAGAGGAGTTTTTCCTAAAATCAATTATCATTTCTTTCCTTTTCTTAGTATTTAAGATCAGTGCGTTGTCTTTGCACCATTTATAAAAACAGTTGATCTCAGCTCTATACTCATAGCCTCATTATTATTTAAAAGACTAAGAACCGCTACATCATTGCATATTTAATGAGAGAACAGTTGCTACTATGGCTGAGACAATCATTGGTATACAATGTGAAAAGTAAAGGCAAGAGGATGCAACCTTGTGGTACCCCAGTGTTTGTATTGATGATTATCATTATTTGATTATTTGTATTGATTGACAGAAGAAGAATGACCATGTATGTTTACAAACTGTTTCCTATCAGTAAGGAAGTTATAAATCCACCTGATCAAAGTGTGGTTAACACCCAGGCTGCTTAGTTTATCTGCCAGAAGGTTAGTCCTGACAGTATTGAAAGCAGATGAGAAATCTGCGAAAAAGATCCTCACATAGGATGATGGTGTTTCCAGGTGATTACAGACTTTATTTAGCAGGGTAACTGTTGCATCGTCTACGCCCCTCCTCGCTTTATTAGCAAACTGTAAAGCATCCATCACACTGTGTTTCAGACTTCAGGTGTGGTAACATTATGCGCTCAAAACATTTCATCGGTACAGAGGTCAACACAATAGGCCTGAATTAATTTTAGTCAGAGACATGGAACATTTTCCATATGTTGGGAATTAATTGTGCCTTTAACGAAGTTTGGAAGAGTTTTGTGAACACAGGACATAATTGTTCACAACACTTTTTCAGTGCAACACTATCCAATCCATCAGGACCAGCGGATTTTTTAATGTCGATTTTGGAAAAAACATGCTGCACTTCCTTGGATGTTATATTAATGCCACCAACTCTCCAATCTGTTTTAGTTTCTTGAGGTTGTGGTCAGTTTCATATCGTGCAAAAAAGTTTTTGTCAGTGACAAACTCATGCGTATATGAAGAATGGGTCTGTTGAAAGTTCATGCCGCACATTGTTTTAATTCCACGCCAAGCCTCCTTTCCTTAATTTTTTGTAAGTAATTGTCCCACTTTAGCTTTATAATTCCTCTTTGCTTTGGTAATTTCCATTTTAATATTTATTTGTTTACCTGTACAACTATTTTAAAGGCTTGTTAATTTTTTATTAAAAGCTTTTTAACATCCGCAGAAACCCATGGTTTGGTATTTGCATACATTTTAGTTTGTTTAGTAGGCATCACATTTTGCACACAGAAATGTATGTAAGCAGTTACCACTTCTGTATATTCATTTAAGTCATTACTTTCAAACCCTTCCCAATTCGTACATTCAAAACAGCCTTGTGAAGCCAGAGTATTGTCATCATCCCAAACTTCAACAGATTTTAGTTTAGGTTTCTCAGTTTTCAGTTTTTGTTTATAAGAGGGAAGCAGAAACACTGTGTCATGGTCTGAGGCTCCAATAGGAGGTTTCCTGATGGCCTTGTAACTGTCTTTGATATTACCATAACATAAGTAAATTGTCTTAGCACCTCTTGTGTGGCATTTAACATATTGATGGTAATTTGGCAGGACTGATGCTAGGGAGCACCCATTAAAATGGTTGGTGCATCTGGGGAAATGGTTTCCAGATTCTGGATGTGCTGATAAATAGTTTCTGTGGCTGCCTTATAGTTAGCGTCTGGAGGAATATAAACCCCTGTAACGAAAATCTGCCCAAATTCTCGTGGCAAATAGGTTTTTCTGAGAGACGAGCTCAATTGAGGAGTAATTATTGTGTGCCCAATGATGTCATTTTTACACCATTTGCTGTTAATATATAAGCACACGCCCCCTCCTATAGAGAATGCGAAGTTACGTCACTGTAGTTTAACGATACGTCACGCCTTGTTGCATATTTGGGATCGCCGCCATCTTTGCAGGCTACACGCCCTTTCCAGCTGGCCAGTCCAAATATGGGAACTTAAATTCCCATGGCTCCTGCCTTAATATCTTTGCTGTCCAATCACCAATTTTATTTCTGAAAACTGCCAGATACTCGTGACAACATAAGCTAAAAGCACATCTAATTTGGTTAAGGGGTTATTGGGCGTGAATTAATAAATGTATCATTATCCATCTTTTGCCTAAGCAGTCAGAGAGGATACCATGGCATGGGAGATGTTCTACAGTGTTAGATGTACTGCTTCAAAATGAAAACTGAGGCAATATTTCGAGTAAAGACACGTTTCTTAACATATGTTGTAAATTTTGTAAATTAAAAATCTAAACTTTTTTGTTACGAAGCATTTGTTGGAGTAACGCGAGTTTTTCAGGACAAAATTACACGATCCGGCTTCTGCGTTTGTGACAGGCAGCTACTGACCGTAGTAGCCTGTATGACTCGTTTGCATTTTTCTGTTAAACTTGCTAAATAAACATTAGCTAGCTACACTATGCAGGCTATCCTTTAAGCTAAATATCTATAACTTGTTTGGACAATTGGATTGTCAAAGAAAGGCAAACCTTTTTAGTCATGGAGAATTACGGTTTATCCACTAATCACTAGAAGGGTCATATCTTTCTAACCAAATAATATATTTATAATCTGGGTGCTGTTCTACATTGCCCACAATTATGTTTCTTATATACTAGTGTAATAATTGGACCAAGACGCTGTTCCTATTGGTCCAGAAGACGTTCTCAAAAGTTAATAATACCGTTTATATTCATAGATGCCACCTACGTCACTTCCAAACAGACCGCCGCCATATGCACTACCGATCTCGCCCAGTATGGCCGCCCACACTGCCGATTTCAATGAGAAAGTGAGATTTTAAGCTCCGATCCTTAGCCTATTTGTTACCCCCAGTTTTCTTTGGTTCCTTATTATCTGCCCCAGGCTTGTCCCAATTGGCTTACCATGACAGAGCTAGCTATAAACATTTATCTTGTACATAACCCTCCCCATACAGTGGGGATAGCTTGAAGGCTTTCAAGAGTACGGATGTTTATCAATATGCTGTGGCTGGATGGGTGAATGACGTGAAAGTGCGGCACATGGCCACCAAGGACTTATATTTAATCATGGGAAAGTTATTTATTATTTGAAAGAAATCAAATGTATGTTTTTGGTGCAGTTTACTCTGACTAGGTAGCGAGTTGTTAGCTAAGTGGCTAACAGCTAGCTAGCACTCATCTTAGTGCCACTTAAGCTCACGGCTAGCTGTCATTAATCTTGACAATGTTCTTTAATGTCAGATGCAGGGCTTGACATTAACTTTTTGAGGCACTTACGTTCTATGCACAAAAGCCATTTGTCCAAAACCTTTAAATAGCCTGACCTAGTGAAACGGGCAAAACTAGCCTGGCTAACGGAGGTCGCTTTCTCAGGCAAATGACGAATGAAACAGGCTCGGTTAAAGAAATCCAATATTCTGGCTATCTTCGGTAGGCTCATATCTACCAAAAGCAGTCCTCCCTGACGTTTGTTGTGTCGAATGGAGTGAAATACAACATTGTGAACACTGCCAGTGAGTGCCCGAGTCTGACTCTGAGGCTAACGTCAAAACCGGGGGACCAAGGCATGGCTGCCGCCTACTACTATGCGGGCGACGCATTCTCACTCAAATTGCAAGACTTTCGTGACCCAAATCAAAATTCTGATGCGACAGATCAATGGGAATCGCGTTCTCTCTTAAATGCTGTCCTCCTTGACCTGAGCAGAATTCACCAAGATTAACTTATTAAAAATCAGGCATATTGCAGGCATTTCTAAGGCCGAGTATGTAGGTAACATGGCGGCGCAAAGCTACAGTGACGTCATGTGAATCAAATCAATACCTCCTGAAAGTTCGCAGAGGTAAATAAACGTTTTTACGGACCTAGCAACAAGCGGTTGCCTTGGAGATGTAGCCATTGACCTTAACAACGTGGCATCTGCTCGGCAACAAAGTAGCCTAAATTGCCCCCCAAAAAACTAAAACAACCAAATATGGTTTCTGCACAGGTCCGCAAACGCCCCGCAATCGCTTCCCGTTTTAAAGAAGTATCTGAAGCAGACAGAAGACGAATTGATGTTGTTGATATGTTGCCTTGGCGATGTAGTGACGTCACCAGTGCAAGTGCAGCTGATTGCTCTGACAACATGGCGTCTGCTCCAGATTCGACGTGTTTGATTTGGGATCTTCCCACGTATTGTTGTAGTATATAAGAAACAGCAAATGTTTACTCCTCGACAGGTCTGCAAACGCCTTTGTAAACCGAGATTTGTTAAAACGTTTGTTAACCGAGACCGTAGGTCTCGAAATTTCATAAATCGAAATTTCATATGCACTAAGTTGTCTAATAAAAGTGGTTGAAAATGAAGATGTAGCCTACGGACGGAGATTATTGTAAACATTGATGCGTGAAATGTTATTGTTTTCTCATGATTTCCCTTAAATAATCATACATATTGGCTCTACTACAGTGCGCCCAAAAATATGTGTGCAAGCATGGTATTTGGGCGCACAGGTGCGAGCACGTTTTAACCATAGACATACCGTCTATGGTTTTAAATATCCTGTAAAGTGGTCCTGAAAACTAGTTTTAAGTTCGCCACACCACAGAATGTGTTATTAACTACCCATCCAAATTCGAATGAAAAAATAACACAGACAAGTATGTTAAATTAGGCCTCGAAATCGTGAAAAAATCAGCAGTCTTCTCTGCTTGAGACTGGGGGGGCGTGTCGCCTGAAGGAGCTGAAGCTCCGCCCCTCGCTGCCTACCTCCGACCCAGATAATGGACGCTACGTCAAGCCGAACAAAACCGTATAGAATTAGAATTTATTTGTTCAATGAGTGAAACATACAGATGCATATAAATCACAGACCCTTTCCTGGACCCACTGCAGTTTGCCTACAGAGCCAACAGATCTGTGGATGACGCCGTTAACATGGCCCTCCACTTCACCCTACAGCACCTGGACTCCCCAGCATCCTATGCCAGGATCCTGTTTGTGGACTTCAGCTCTGCCTTCAACACCATCATCCCTGCCCTGCTTCAGGACAAGCTCTCCCAGCTGAACGTGCCCGACTCCACCTGCAGGTGGATCACAGACTTCCTGTCTGACAGGAAGCAGTGCGTTAAGCTGGGAACACAAGTCTCTGACTCCCGGTCCATCAGCACCGGATCTCCTCAGGGCTGCGTCCTTTCCCCTCTGCTCTTCTCCCTGTACACCAACAGCTGCACCTCCAGTCATCCGTCTGTCAAACTTCTGAAGTTTGCGGACGACACCACCCTCATTGGGCTCATCTCTGACGGGGATGAGTCTGACTATAGGTGGGAAGCTGACAACCTGGTGACCTGGTGTAGCCAGAACAACTTGGAGCTCAATGCTCTTAAGACAGTGGAGATGGTTGTGGACTTCAGGAAGAATACAGCCCCACTCACCCCCATCACCCTGTGCGACTCCCCAGTCAACACTGTGCAGTCCTTCCGCTTCCTGGGCACCATCCTCTCCCAGGACCTCAAGTGGGAACTGAACATTAGCTCCCTCACCAAAAAAGCACAACAGAGGATGCACTTCCTACGGCAGCTAAAGAAATTCAACCTGCCAAAGACAATGATGGTGCACTTCTACACAGCCATCATTGAGTCCATCCTCACCTCTTCCATCACCGTCTGGTACGCTGCTGCCTCTGCCAAGGACGAGCAGACTGCAGCGTATCATCCGCACTGCTGAGAAGGTGATCGGCTGCAATCTGCCTACCCTCGAGGACCTGCACACCTCGAGGACCCTGAGGCGTGCAAGGAAGATTGTGGCCGACCCCTCCCACCCTGGTCACTCCCTGTTCCAGCTACTCCCCTCTGGCAGAAGGCTGCGGTCCATCATGACCAAAACCTCACGACATAAGAACAGTTTCTTTCCATCTGCTACTGGCCTCTTCAACAAGGCCAAGGACTCCCATTGACATTCATTCACTTATTTAACTATTATAAGTCCATCTAATGGCAATTTCAGTATGCATAAGCCACTTTATCTCAGTATCCGATTGCACTATGTTGACCATTCACGCTGCTCATTATTCTTGTTTTTATATATATTTTATTTTATATTTAAATTGTTGTATTCTTAGATTGTTTAGTTCTTAGAAATAGTTAAACTTTTGTACTTTTACTTAATTTAAGATCTGTATATGTTTAGTGTTTTGCACCTCCCTGCCACAGTAAATTCCGTGTTTGTATAACATACATGGCGAATAAACCGAATTTTGATTCTGAAATGTTCCCCTGAGCTGTAACAGTAAAAATGGACACCAGAGACAGCAGCCAGTGAGCTCTCCAACTAGGCTACTTCTAACACATAGCTACCATTTCACCAAAATACCATCATTCTACACCGACTAGCCTAATATCAATTTAGCGGTTTGCACTAACTCATAGCAGAGATACCTCTGGAAAAGTTGTCTAGTATAATTATAACAAGCACACAGAACAGAGTGATGAACTGCTGGCGGCGGTGCATTGTCCAGGTGCAACCGGAGGAGGAACGGCCGGGAGGGCGATGCTCGGTACGGCTCTGCGCTGCAACAGAAGCCGTGTGTCCGCGAACCCTGTCTGTCTCTGGTCCATGTTAAAACTATCTGCCGTGAAATGGTCACTGCATTTAGTAATTTAGCAGACTCTCTTATCCACTGCAGAGGCGGCTGTTGGAGTTTATCCGAAGCTTTCCATCAGCGTGGCTCTTCACAAAATCAATCCACCTATTTTTCCTTTCCTCATCAATAGGGAAATTAAATAGTGCTGCAGCGCAGCTGAAGTTTTTGCATCCAGGAAAGATGCAGGTGGAGGGAGACATCCTGAAGCTAGCTAGTTAGCTAGCTGATGTAGGCTACAATAACAGTACAGCAGTCAGTGATCTGACGTAGATGGGTTGAAATGACGTAGATGGGTAACTTTTTGGCCCTGCCCATTAAAACCTGATCTGAAAACGGAAGAGAAACTGTTTTACGGTCTAACTACACATTTCGGTGCGACAAAGTTTTAGCGCTTTGCACATGCTTTCAGTCATTTCACTCATTTCACACGTATATAATGTACTGAGAAGCAAATCATGGAATTGACTTTACAGGATCTTTAACGTATTGCAGCTGTCAGTTACGTGAAAAGAGGTGGTAGAACTCGAAAATACTCAAACCATTATTTGCAATGGGAAACGTTTAGTCCTTTCAACTAGCAATAATCGTGACTTGGATAAACCTCATAGGCTGCATCCTGCGATAGCCTACTGCATCTGCCCTGCGCTGTAACAGCCTGGCTAGCGATCTAGCTAGCTAACCTTCACCCTCAGTGTGAACAATCGAACTAAGCAAACTAACATCCAACACTACACATATCAAAATAAACACGAGTTCAACAATAGAAACTTAAACAATGCTTCCGTGAACAAAATTAACCCCCCAACTAAGTCCCCTTCTGTCTGCCGCAGGGGCAGGGCATGCAGAAAACCAAGAGCGCCGACTGTTGCGAATACAACATAACAACTACATTTTCCATTAACGATTAGTTTGAACCATTGACTGTAAAAACACGGTTTGAACCCATCCACCACCGATGACCTAATTCGGATCAGTACAGAGGCCCTCCCTGGAAATGTTTGATGCCTCTAAATGTGCTGATTAAGACGCCCACTGATGTATGTTGTATGTCCGTTGAACTCACAAGATGGCGCCCAAACAAAACGGTTTTGCCATTTACCCAGAATTCAACGTGGCGTGACGTCAACTTCGCATTCTCTATTGTCTTCCCTGTTGCTAAGGGATCTCTATCCAGACGCACCGGTGTCCCAAAACCCGGAAGTGCCAGACTGTCATTGTTTACTGAAGTGTTTAGCCAAGTTTCAGAGAAGCATAGAAGACAGCTGTCTCTGTACTCGTAAATGTATTGTGCAGACGCAAGAAGCTTGTCGATCTTATTTCTCAGTGATCTTATGTTGGAGAGAATGATTGTGGGGAGCGGCGGCTTTGTGCTTCTCGCTCGAATGCGCCGGCGAATGCCGCCTCTCGCCCCTCGTTTCCTAATCCGTGTGGGGGGCCGGTGACACTCTGCCGTTTGCAAGCATTCTGCCGGGAAGTCAGGTGTCGGCGTCCTATTTAATAAAAAAATATATATAAATATTTATTTTCATCACTTGTTCAACCCCCCAATCGTGTCAATTTAAAAAAGTTAGTCTGAAAAAGTTTTAGTTTGAATTTTCAATGGTAGTTTGTGTTCCATTCACAATCTTTTAAACTATATTTAAACAATGACAATTATATTCAATAAACTTTTGGCTATAATTTAAATGCTCTCTAGGTAATACAGCTAGAATTACATTTGAGGGAATAGCCCATAATTTTTTATATATCTTTATTTCCAAAAGATAGTCATGTGTACTATGTCTCATCATTGTCTGACAGGAGTGAGTAACTCGGCCTTCAGGCAGTTGATGGAGTTCACCTACACTGCAACCCTGGTTGTCAGTGGGCAAGAGGAGGTTAGCGACGTTTGGAAGGCAGCAGAATACCTCCAGATGCAGGGGGCCATCAAGGCTCTCAACAACAGGTAGGACCACAACCGTATACTGTTTAAGTAGAATATATTCTACATATATATATATCTATTATTTGTGTAATGTAGCTTGTCAGGAGGAATATAATTTGTTAATTTCCAGTTGTATGTGAAAATGTTTTATTTGTTATCGATAGTTTTTCACAGGTTTTCATTTTAGCTTAATTAAGTTTGGTATTGACCCACTTCCTCTCCATTCTCTAATTGTAGGGTAAGTGACAGCTCCAACTTTAGTCCTTCCCAGCCATTGATGGGGAAGAGCAATTCAATGAAGAGGAAGATTTCCGAAACATCAAACGTCATCACCGAGACTCTGCCCTCAGTGGAGACTGAGCAGGTTAGAGATGGGCAAACTGCTGGTGATGGCTTACTTTTACAACTTTTCTTAATTCTTGATAACATCCATTATTTGGGTGGAGTTTTTCAGGTTGAATAATCAGCCATTAGCTACATTAATAATTCTGTACACTAAATGGACAAAACTATGACACCTGCTCATATGGACACCTACTTTCATTTTTAAATTATGCGCATTTTCTGGGCAGGCTTTTCTATAGACACAGCCACGAAAGAATTGTCCACATACATTTGGCCTGGCCATATAATGTAGACCTATATTTACGGCTCCGACAGCCACCAGAGATGATTGCGGGCACTCTAGTCAATGCTTGTGTGTCCACCAGATACACCGCGTTGCATTTCAGAAGCATCCTAGAAGTGGCTCTCCACTCTGCTTTGCTAAAGATAGGTAGCTTGTCTATTTTTTATGGATGCCTAGTCCAAGCCGCAGAGTTTACAGTGAAATATAGATACAAAATAATTGAGGATGAATGTATTTTTAACGACTACAGCTACAAATCTTTTAACTATGTCATTCATAACTGTACTTTTAAGTGTATTAATTTTGTTTACGGCTACAGCACAACAAAGTAGGACATAACAATAAACACAATTAAAGGTAGGGTAGGTACATTTTAATAACCTAGCAATTTTAGCTAGAGTTCGAAAGGATTAAAACTAAAATATCCCACCCTGTCCCTTCAAAGCCACTCTCCCAAAACACATGAACGTGCTGCCTGACTACTGCCGGAAGGTAGGTAGACAGACAAGTAATCCGTCCAATCATTTCATTCAGTCCGAATGCCGTCTAATCATTAGTGCCGGTCCGACCTTAATGATTGGTCGTATTTATTACAGTCCTGTAACGCCCACAGATATTGGATTGATTTCATTATACTGTCAATCTTTTAGATTTATTGATAGCTATCAAGATGTCAAGTTTATTTAAGCAAATACTGCAAAAAGTTATTCTCACCAACATTACCTACCCTAACCCAACCCGGTGTGAGTTGACGCCGCGTGGAGGACGGAACAAAACCTCAGTGAGCCGCAGAGGCGCCCGGTGTAATCCCGGCTTTAGTTGGTGTTTTCTTAGATGTCTGTTTTCATAATCTGAATTTCTGTGGTGACCCCAGCTTCTATTCCTGGTAGGTAGAGATAGAGGTGATTGGAGAGGGGGCCATCGAGGTGGAGGAGGCTGGGCTAGAAGAGGTGGTGGATGCAGCCAGGAACGCCCAGCAGGCCTCAGATGATTCTGCGTTAGCACTGCTTGCTGACATCACCAGCAAGTACCAACAGGGGGAAACATCACTGCATTTAGTGAAGAAGGAGGATCCAGAGGTACCGCACCTGCTGGAATTTTGCTTCTATCATATTTGTTTAAGTATCGAAATGTATAGAAAGTATTTATTTAAAATTATAATAGTAGCTTTTAATAGTAGTTAATGTAGTTCATGAATACAGCATTGTGGAAATAGCTGTGTTGGTTCATTGACAAACTAACAATGTGGTGTATTGGTGTATTTTTCTCCCAGGAGCTGGTATACCAGGAGGAGACTGTGGCAGACTCAAAAGTTCTAGAGAATGTGGAAGTGGTGGAAGTCCAGATCTCCCAGCTAGACAACATGTTCCGCTGCAATAAATGTGACCGCAGCTTCAAGCTCTACTACCACCTCAAACAGCACATGCGAGCGCATGTTATCTCACTGGACAAGCCACACGTGTGCAGACACTGCGGGAAGGCCTACACGCGAGAAGGGGCACTCAAACAGCACATCAACACGTTTCACTTTGAGGCAGAGGAGCTATCTCGAGGTCAGAAGCCTCAGAAGAAACTGCACACTTGCGAGTACTGCGACAAACAGTTTGACCATTTTGGACATTTTAAGGAGCACTTGCGGAAGCACACCGGTGAGAGTGATTACAAACCAGGGAAGAGTACCGATTGTCCTTCTTTATTAACAAACAATGCATGGATGTTGGCCACAAAACCTTTGGCAAAATCATCCCACTCTCTTAAAAAGATAACACAAAATCATCTGTTTGTTTATTCCTAAACTGTAAGTTACATTTTTAAGAATAATTTTACAGCAAGCATAATTATGTTTGTGTGTGTGTATTAGTATATGTGAGTATAACACAATATATGGTGACGGTTGTGTACTCCGATTGGACCCATGTGCAGGTGAGAAGCCCTATGAGTGTCCTGACTGCCATGAGCGCTTCGCCCGAAACAGCACACTGAAATGTCACATGACAGCTTGTCAAAATGGCTCTGGGGCCAAGAAGGGCCGCAAGAAGCTTTATGAATGTCAGGTATGTGAACATGTGTAACCTTGTTGCAAATTTCAAACGTTTTTTAAGAAGTACAGACTTTTTCGTACAACAAAGGTGTTGTCTATCCCTCTTTCAAATTTTCTGACTTTACCCCAAAAAATTGTCTCAGGTATGCAACAGTGTTTTCAACTGCTGGGACTTGTTCAAGGACCACCTGGTGACCCATACAGGAGACAAGCCTAACCACTGCACCATGTGTGACTTATGGTTCACCCAGCCCCAAGACCTACAAGTCCACTTCACTGAAGCTCACGGCGTCCAGGAGCTCATTGCTGACCCAAACATTGGCATCACCATTGGGACGCATGACGAGGCCATCTTGCTCGAGGATAGCATGCATGTGGAGCATGTTACTGTGGAGCCCGTGGATGTTGTGGCAATGGAGCAGGCGCCTCTGGGGATGGAGGATGAGGTGATGACAGAGATGTGTGAGGAGGATGTTGTGAGGCTGAAAGAGGCAGGGGTGGAAATCCAGGTGGTGCAGGTGTCAACAGGAGAGGAGGGGAACTCTGAGGTGAGGGTAAAAAGGAGTGTTATAGTGGTGGAGAAAGCAGCAGAATCTGTATGAGACTGGAAGTATTTACTGTTATTTATTTTGAGCCTGTTTTGATGGTTTCATCTGTTTCTTCTTCCCTCTGTGTCAGCTTCTGATTCACTTTCAAACTTTTTCATAAATTAACAAAGTTTCTGATAAACCTTTTCTCCTTTACCTGCCTCTTTTCTCATTTCTACTCTATGAACTATGTATTCTTTATTGAAATAACTACGTTTCAATATACTTCCACAACTGATACAGAACCTTGTTGACAAAGGTTTTTAAGTTCTGATCATTTTGTTGAATAAAGTTGGGTGAACGGGGGGGGGGAAAGCATGTAAAGTAAAATTATCTGCCAGACTTCAACATATATCAGGAGCTTAAGTTAGAATATTTTAGTTTATTTGTATAGCAAGAGAAGATATTTTATTGTAAAATAATATCTGATCATTTCCCCATCACATCTCTGAAACGTATTTACTTTTACTGTTGACTTGCAGTTTCCAAAATTTCCACAAAATAGGGTGTTCACAAAGCTGGAAGTTTCAATTGTCTGTTTTTTATATAATTGTCTTTTTATTTGTACATCAAAATAAAGAGAAGGATTTTGTCAAATACTGACTTGTCATTACATGTCAGTTGGACGGAGTTACCACATCATGTTATAGACAAGGATGGTATACTTTGCTGCTCTTGATTTACAACAGAAAGTCGATCCTATAATGTTAATTGTAAAGAGCATAGACATGTTTTCCCCGTTTTAAACAGGATGTATGGAGAGTCCATAACAAATCTGATAAGTCTTGTTTTGAGAAGACAAAAACAATTATATAAACTCCTCAAAAAAGGTTCGGAAACGTTATTTCGGTCGATTATTCCTCCCCTTTAATAATACCGATTGGTATTGTATTTTATACCATTGGAAAGCCTGATTAGTCACCTTTACAACGAGGTACAACTTGTAAGGATCGTGCATTCGTGGAATGAGCAACACAGCTAACCGTGTGGGTAGCGGCCCAAAAAAATGTGCCAATATCCCCTGCAATATTCTTCTATTGGTATTCACTCTTGTTTTGAGTTGCTTGGTGGATTGGATGATTGCACTCTCCCACAGTAATAAGGAAAAAACAACACATATTGGCCATTTTTACCCTTTATTCATTTTACACTGTCAGGGACCTCAGTAGCGTGTGGAAGATCCATACGCAGCCACAACAGCTTGGCACCTCCTCCTCATGGGATCAGCTTGGGCGTGCTGTACGTGCCAGAGTGACCAACGCAAACATGTTGGCTGACTTGCGACAAATCCTGGTTGAGGAATGGGATGCCATCCCACAGCAGTGTGTGACCAGGCTGGTGACCAGCATGAGGAGGAGGTGCCAAGCTGTTGTGGCTGCGTATGGATGTTCCACAAGGTCATGGAATGAGCAACACAGCTAACCATGTTGGTAGCGGCCCCAAAAAATGTGCCAAAATCCCCTGGAATATTCTTCTGTTGGTATTCACTCTCGTTTTGACTTATCAGGCTTTCCAACAATATAAAATACAATACCAATTGGTATTATTGAAGGGGAGGAATAATCGACCGAAATAAAGTTTCCGAACTTTTTTTGAGGAGTTTATATACAACACAATAAGGATGGTAAATGACTTGGCAAATCATTTGGAATATTTTATAGTTCAAGATATATTCTTACAAAAGCTACAATTTGTGTCTGTGGCTTGATTATCTTGAGAACCAGGCACTATATAAAGTACAAGGACATAGCATGTGAGGTTGTTTCGATGGGAGCGTGCCTATGTTCCCTGTGGGAATATAGGGCTGACCCCATACCAGGTGGTGTATGCTCTTTTGCTCACACAGAGAGAGAGAGAGAGAGAGAGAGAGAGAGAGAGAGAGAGAGAGAGAGAAAGACCACCTTGGATTGTCAAAACCAAATCTGGATATGAATAAGTAGCCTATGGTTGTCAAAGTATTTTGTCTGGCAAACCAGCATGGCAAGGACAGATCTTGTCAGATCTCGGAAGCTAAGCAGGGTTGGGCCTGGTTAGTGGTTGGATGGGAGACCGACCGCCTGTGGATACCAGGTGGTGTATGGTATGCTCTTTTTCTCACTCACTTAGAAACAGAAATTTTGCAATATGCAAAAGTAGTCCTTCATGAAAGGGGCTGGAAGCTGTTTTCATTTTGCTGACAAAGAGAGAGAGAGACCACCTTGGGCTGTCAAATACCATATCTGGATATGAATAAGTAGCCTATGGTCGTCAAAGTATTTTGTACGTCCAAACCAGCATGACAATGCCCACTTTTTGACAAACCAGGAAGTGAGTGCACAGAGAGCAGGTGGAGAGTGTTTGTTCAGAGTAAGTTTTTGTCGTGATACAGTGTTATTTTGTTTCTTTCATTTTTTGTTCGTAAATAGTTTTGTGTTTGTGTTAGTTGTCTTTCCCCCAGCAGCTGTTGCTGTTTGGGGGACTGTTTGTTTTTCTGTGTTTTATATTGCGGACGGCTAGCATGGCAACGAACACTGGACTGGATCTGACAATGGAACAGCACGCAGACAAAAGGAATGAAGGAAGATCGGACAGACAAACGAAAGATAAACAAACAACTAACGGGGCAAATATGCCGATTGAAGGTGGACAAAAGGAGAGAGTCAAGGATGGCAGAGGAGAGCGAGACAAATAAGGGAAGGAATTGACCGTGGAAGTGGTGGTGGAAGGAACAGAACATATTTCCATGATGGACTTATTGAAGGAGGTGAAAAAGGAGTGTGGAGTGGTGCTGGGCTGCAGGACGAGAGGAGACAGGAAATATGAACTCACTATGAAGGACAATGATGGGAAGGTGAAGCTAATGGATGGCATCAGAGTGAGAGGGGCTCTGGTTCATGGCAGTGAAATTGTGAATAATGAGATGGTGGTGTCATTCATCAACCTGCCGGTGTATCTGCAGGATTGGAGAATTATAGCAAGACTGGAGGAGTGGGGAGTACTCAACTGTTAAGCGTGGCCTGGAACGGAGATTGTGGATGGGACGCGTTTCTTAAAGGTGCGTTTCACGGAGCAGGTCAGTTTGCTCCCATACTCCACCAAGTTTGAGACATTGAGAGGCATTGAACACTTTCGGGTTATCTATGACCAGCAGGTGAGAGTATGTAGGCTGTGCATCAAGCCGGGGCATATTTTTAAAGACTGTCCAGAATTCAAGTGCTTCCGCTGTGGCAAGACTGGGCACTACGCAAGGGATTGTGTCCAGAGGAGCGGGGAGGACGAGGATGGAGAACAGGTGGAAAGTGTCAAGTGACTATTTTAATGATTGGTTATATTTATTATTATTTTTGGGTAGCTCTCATGGCCACAGTAACTTCCATAAATGTCAATGGGTTAAAGGACAGAAGCAAAATGAAGGTTTTATTGTATGTGTACAGGAGTGATATCATGTGCATACAGGAGACACATTGGGATGAGGGCAAAGTGGAGGTAATGAGGGAGGAATGGGAGGGTGACATGTTTTATAATAATGGGGCGAGTAATGCAAGAGGGGTAGCAATACTAATTAAAAAGGGGTGGATGATGTTATCAATATATATGTGCCAAATGTGGAAATGGACAAGAGGAGTATTATAGAGGAGTTGGAAGGGTTAATAGTGGGGAGGTGTATTGTAGTGGGGGACTTCAATATCAAATGTAGCAGATTAGATATTGGTATGGGTGTAGAACTTCGAGGGGACAAGTCGAGAGCTATGCTATTGGAGATGATGGCAGACAAAGGCCTTGTGGATGTATAGAGATATGAGAATCCAGAGAAGAGAGAATTCACGAGGAAGCATATGAGGGTGGGGGTGCTGAAGCAGAGTAGAATAGATTTAGTTTTAGTACAGGCAGAAAGCATTAGGTATATAGATAGATTCAGACATCATGGAAATAGTTTTAGTGATCACAATGGGGTAAGGTTTACGATTAAGATAGGGGGTGAGGAGGTAGGAGGGGGGGGTGTATTCTGAATGTGGGGTATATCAGTGAGGAGGAGTACAAGCAGCAGATTAGGGGGTTGTTGGATAGAGAGAATGAGAGGAGGGCAGGTTATGCAGAGTGCGACAGTATGGACAATGGAGTGGGGGAGAGATGGGAGAGAATAAAGAATGGGATTAAATCAATTAGTATTTGGTATAGCAAGAGGAGGAAAGAAAGGATGATGAGGGAAGAGAAGGTTTTAAAGGGAAAGATTGAGGGTGGAGTTAGGAAAGGCAGAGGACGAGGAAGGGTACAGCAGGGAGAAGTATTTAGAGGTAAAGATGGAGCTGGATAGGTTTGAGAAGGAGAAGTGTAGGGGAGTGGTTCTGAGGAGCAAGGCAAAAAATGAAATCAATAATAAGGATGGGGTGGCAACAGAGGATTATGTGGAGATATTGGAGAGGGTGCAAGAGTTTTATGGGGAGTTGTATAAAAAGGGGGGGGTAGATGAGGGTAGTATGGATGAGGTGGTGGATAGCGTACAGAGTAAGGTGAGTGAGACGGATAGAATGTGGTGTGATAGGGAAATAAGTGAATCAGAGGTGATAGAAGCAATTGGAGGTCTGACAAGTGCGAAGAGCCCAGGGAGTGATGGGATAGGGATTGAGTGGTACAAGGAGTATAAGAATGAGGTAGCACCAATTTTGGTGGAGGTGTTTAGAGGGATGGAGAGGACGGGGTTAGTGCAGGATAGAATGGTAGAAGGGGTGATAACAATTTTATAGAAGAAAGGTAGCAGACAAGATCTAGGGAATTATAGGCCGATTAGTTTAATGAATGTGGATTATAAGATACTGACCAAATTATTAGCGAATAGGGTGAAGAGAGTGATAGGGGAGATAGTGCAGCCTACACTGAGTTATAGTGTACCAGGTAGGGATATGGCGGACACAATAGGGACAGTTAGGGATGTGATCGAGTATATGAAGAGGGATGGGATAGGGGGGGTAGTGGTGGGGATAGACTGGAACAAGGCGTTTGATAGGGTAGAGCACAAGTTTCTGTTTAGGGTGTTAGAGAAGTTTGGGTTTGGGGAGAAGTTGGTGGGATGGGTAAAGAGGTTATACGGGTGTGCACAGAGTAGTGTAAAGGTGAATGGGGTTCTGACGGACAGGTTTGTGATAGGGAGGTCAGTGAGTCAGGGGTGTCCGCTGTCAGCACTACTGTATGCTATAGTGGTAGAGCCACTGGCTACACTCATTAAGGAAGATGACAGGGTGGAGGGGATAGGTTTGCCATATGGGGGAGGTGTGTCATAAATCACTATGCAGATGACGCAACAATCACGGTTAGGGATGGAGGGAGTGTGAGGAGGGTGTTGGAGTTGGTGGAGAAGTATGGCAGAGCATCAGGGGCAAAGATCAATAGGGACAAGTCCGAAATTATGTATATAGGAAGGGTAGAGAGAGTAGAGGTTGGGCTACGGGTGGAAGAGGTGTAAATTTGGGTGTGGATAGCGAGGGGGCTAGGGATGCCACATGGACCGGGGTGATAAGTAAAATAGGAACTGTATGCAATGCGTGGAGGACGAGAAAGTTGAGGTTGAAAGGGAAGGTGGTTCAGGCAGGAGGACTCAGTATAGTATGTACTTGATACTTTATTTCACACGGTACAACACATGATTGTAACACTTGATTTGGCATTATGATTCTGCTTGCATCGGCTCCCTGCCGCACCCAACGGAGACACCGTCTCGACCTCCGAGCAGAGAGCAGCGACGCATTCCCCCTACGACAGGAAACAGAACCAAGGGTGGAGGCCGGGGAGGCGGCGGCAGCAGATTAAACAGAAGCAACCTGTGTCGCACTAAGCAGTGCAGCGATATTCTGATTAAATAGCCCGCCCTGCTAAGGTGTGCCCCTACTGCGTGATATGACACGCTGCTAGTGACGCGCTGCTAATGAGGCGCAATGTCTCGCGTCCCCCTGCATGAACCAGCTCCGCTTGATTGTGGTGAATAGTATGTTGATGTCAATCTGTGTGTATGGAAATGCCAGCATGGGTGATGAATGAGTTACATTTACATTTATTCATTTAGCAGACGCTTTTATCCAAAGCGACTTCCAAGAGAGAGCTTTACAAAGTGCATAGGTCACTGATCATGACAACGAGATAGCCACAAAACATTGCGAGTAGCCAAAACATGAAGCACACATTGTGAACAACCAAAATAAGTGCCAAAGGGAAGAACCATAAGAGCATGTAGTTAAACAAGTTACAATTAAACAACATGAACTGCTATAAGTGCAAGTGTACCTGTGGAAAAAAGCAAGCAACAATAATAAAAACAATATATCACAGCGAGTACAAAAATTTAAGTCAGTTACCACTAACCACAAGAGCAACAAGTCTCTAAGCAAGAGTCATTGTGATCCTTGAGGAAACTAACATCGGGTCAAGCGAACCATTCCTAAGTACCGTTGTACTCCCGGAACAAGTGCGTCTTGAGCCTTTTCTTGAAGGTGGAGAGACAGTCAGTGAGAGACAGACAGAAGAGCTTGTGTTGGGACCGGGCGGTCTTGAGCGGTGGGACCACCAGGCGGTTGTCTGAAGAAGACCGTAGGTGACGGGTGGGGGTGTAAGGCTGCAGGAGAGACTTGATGTAGACGGGTGCAGTCCCGTTCACTGCTCAGAAGGTCAATACCAGGGTCTTGAATCTGATACGGGCCATGATAGGTAGCCAGTGGAGAGAGATGAGGAGCGGGGTAACATGGGAGCGTCTGGGTAGATTGTAGACCAGGCGGGCCGCTGCGTTCTGAATCCTCTGAAGGGGGCGGGTTGCACATGCTGGGAGACCAGCGAGCAGCGAGTTGCAATAGTCCAACTTGGAGAGGACAAGTGCTTGGACTAGCAGCTGGGTGGAGTGCTCAGACAGGTATCTCCTGATCTTCCGGATGTTGTAGAGGGTGAATCTACACGACCGGGAGACCGCAGCAATGCAGCCAACAAGCTATGAAGCTGCATGAGTTGAACAAAATTGTGTGTATCTTTATTTAGGAAGGGAAAGAAAATATTTTTCATATATTTTACATTAGTCTTTGACACTGAGAACACAAGGGGAACAGATTTCCCTGGAGGCCTGAGGACAGTGGTCCCCCCCCCTGTATATTAGTGTCATGGCCACAGCCGTGCCCCCCCGGTTTCAGTTTTTTGCCCTGCCCTAGTGTTTCCCTGTCATTGTCTTCATCTGTCTTGTTAGCTTCATTGTGTTCACCTGTGTGTCGTTTGGTTCTGTGTATTTAGGTTTCTGTTTTATGTCCAGTCTTTGTCTTGTCCTTACTACGCATGTCTGTGTGAGTACCCTATCTGTTTCCCTGGCTTTTTCATGATTAAACCCTTTGTTTTCAAAATGGCTGCGTACTCCCTTGCATTTGGGTCCTACCCCACCTCACACCCTATCAGAAGGACAAGACCACAAATGGACCCAGCGGAGAGTTTTCGCAACCCTTTCCTAGGGACCCGCCTAGCCTTCGGTGGACCCCGAAGCCTGCAGAGGAAGACCAAGACCTGGCTCCAGCCCGAACCACGACTCCAGCCTCTGTCCTGCCCTGGGCCCCTACCTCGATCCTGCCCTGTGCCCCTGCCTCATCCTGAGGTTGTGCCGCCCAGCACCCGGACGACCAAGGTTGTGCCGCCCAGCACCCAGAGCACCGAGGCTGTTCCTGCCAGGGAGTCTCGGCCGCCTGCCTCCGGTACCCAGCCCCGTTCCTGCCCTGTACCCCAGCCTCGGTCTTGCCCTGTACCCCAGCCTCGGTCTTGCCCTGTACCCCCGCCTCGGTCCTGCCCTGTGCCCCGGCCACCACCTCCTCCGCCGGAGGAATTCTGGCCACCTCCTCCGCCCGAGGACTTCTGGCAGCCTCCTCCTCCGCCCGAGGACTTCTGGCCGCCGCCTCCTCCGCCCGAGGACTTCTGGCCTCCGCCTCCTCCGCCCGAGGACTTCTGGCTGCCGCCTGCCACGGTGCCTGCGCTCCCAGGCGCCCCCTCGTCCGCGCTCCCAGGCGCCCCCTCGTCCGCGCTCCCAGGCGCCCCCTCGTCCGCGCTCCCAGGCGCCTCCTCGTCCGCGCTCCCAGGCGCCTCCTGTCCCCTGTGCCCGTCCGGCCTCCGGGCCGCCGTCCGGACCTGCCCCGGCCCTCTGCCCTGCCTCCGGGCCGACCTCCGGACCTGCCCCGACCCTCTGCCCTGCCTCCGGGTCGTCCTCCGGATCTGCTCCGACCCCCTTCCCGGCCTTGTGGGACGTCCGGTGACGTCCCTTGAGAGGGGGGTACTGTCACGGCCACAGCCGTGCCCCCCCCGGTTTCAGTTTTTTGCCCTGCCCTAGTGTTTCCCTGTCATTGTCTTCACCTGTCTCGTTAGCTTCATTGTGTCCACCTGTGTGTTGTTTGGTTCTGTGTATTTAGGTTTCTGTTTTGTGTCCAGTCTTTGTCTTGTCCTTACTACCCATGTCCGTGTGAGTACCCTATCTGTTTCCCTGGCTTTTTCATGATTAAACCCTTTGTTTTCAAAATGGCTGCGTACTCCCTTGCATTTGGGTCCTACCCCACTTGACACTTAGAGTGGCCATTTAAAAAGCAATACAGTGATGCTGGTGATGTATGTTACTGTGATCATTATGTATAGCAAGTTTCATCTATACCTCAGTCTTTTACACTGAGAACACAGGGGGAACAGATTTCCCTGGAGGCCTGGGAAAAAGGTTTTGTAAGGTTGGAAAAAAGAGGTTATAAATGGTTTATAAAAATGTACTGTACTCATCAATGATGCAAACCTATTTTTGGAAATAATTTATTTTCAACATTTCAAAACTTTTTGTAGAAAATATTTTTCAAATATTTTACATTAGTCTTTTACACTGAACACGAGGGGAACAGATTTCCCTGGAGGCCTGAGGACAGTGGTTCCCCCACTGTATATGAGTGGCCATTTATAAAGTAATACAGTGATGCTGGTGACGTATGTTACTGTGATCATTATGTATAGCAAGTTTTATCTATACATCAGTGTTTTACACTGAGAACACAGGGGAATGTAGCGGGGTTTGCTCGTTTAAGATTAGCAATACTTAATTTATAATAAAGTATATAGTTCTTGGGGGCACCACCTCATTTTGTTAAAGGGACTGAGGAAACCTTATGTAAGTTTATTGAAGAATAGCCTTCGTAATAATCTTAAATAGTGAATTCTATGAAAGTAGATCAGATAACGTGAGGGATAACGCGAGATTTATTTAAGAACATGTAATTATAATGAACAAATACCAGAGAAGTTATAGGTTAGTTGTAGGGGTGCAAAACCGAACCGAAAAAGACCGGACCGTTCAACACACTACCCACGGTTCGGTTTTACATGTAACCGTGGTTTTTCGGATCTGCGAGAAACCCTTTTTTTTTGGGGGGGGGGGGGGGGGGGGGGGGGGGTACAGAACCGAACACCCGCAGAGCAGTGTTGCCAACTCAGCGACTTTCTTGCTATATCTGGCGATATTTCCAAACCCTCCTGGCGACTTTTATGTTGTTGGAGACTTGCTGGTGTTTTAGAGACTCTGACATGAAAGCACGGACCGCAGTACTGTCCTCAACGAGTAGCGGGTGCTGCCGTGAGCTCCTCCGCCGTCCCAAAGCACTCACAGGCATTCAGTCTCACTATAGCCTCGCGCAGCACCACTACTTTCCTTACTGAGGAGTTGGCAACACTGCTGGAGAGAGGCAAATCATACGAAGCCAGGCACGTGTAAAGTATGCTAACCAGGGCTATTCCGGAACCTTTTCTATTGGATAAGGCACCTTTTGTCACTATGGAAAATGATTTGCCTAAATAAAATTTTAAAAAATCTTTTTGTGTAGTGTTCAATGTTGTTATATGTCTTGTTAGTCTTTATCCCCCATTGAAGTTTCACAATGGTCTTGTGTTTGCATTTTCGATGCGTTTTTACGTGAATTTTCAGGTTAAGACAGAGGGGGAGGGACTTCAAGTGACACTTGCGCTTGTGCTGGTTGAGTAGGCTAGCTGTTAGCCTCGTTTCCCTCAGAGGAAAAAATTTCAAAAAGACAACAAAATGTGCTTAACTTTTTCAAATAAGTCCCACAAGTAGCCTGTGCTGTTTACATGGTCATGGTCACATGATGGACTGTTTGTCTCATCCAGTGCGTTTTTTGGTTAATTTAATCCAATGGATAATTGCTGCTTGTAAAAACGATTGTTGCCGTGTTTATTTTTAACGTTTCACACCCATGCAGTGCATGTTCTGAAATTAAAATATACATTGCCCTGATGTACAAGCAGTTTTTTTAGTCAGAGAAGCTATGTAGGCAGTGTATTTTTTTGTGTTCGATTTTTCCGGTTTCCTCCAACCCCCGTTTTGAGTCGCCGGATCCACCCCCCTTCTGCGCTTCGGGACCCCTGACTTAGCCGGATATACAGAAAATACAGAGAAAACACTGAAATGGTAATGTTTTTTCCTCCCCCCTAATATGCTAAACAAAACCGAACCGAAACCGTGGGCTTGTTGAATTGTTGCACCCCTAGTTAGTTGAGAGTGAGTTGAGTTGAACAGTATACAGTAGGTCCTAAACTATGATGAGAGTGGAATACAAGATGGTAGGTTGAGAGCGCGTGGGGAGGGGAAAGGGAGAGAGAGATATATAGGCTTCTGGAGATCAATGGAGGGAGTATATGTTAACTAATCCTAACGAAAGTTAGGTTAAATCATTTGCAAACTAAAATCAAACGTCTCCCTGACACAAGGTCTGGTATCAGCCCCTTTGGGGCTCATACAATGCAATCAATCGTCCTGATGTCATCAGTACTGTATCTTACTGAGGTGATCAGAAATGGCTGTGTTGGCGGTTTGACTCTCTGCTACATATCCCCCTGCTGGCAGCGTCCGATGACTCGACGTCGTTGGGCTGTTGGCACGTAAGAAGAGCAGAGAAAAGACAAACACGACCCTACGATAGCATTTCTTCTGTAAACATTGGCATGAGTGGACACTAAACAATGTAGGAATCAATGAGCGCTAACTTGGGTCCTATTACTAAGTTTCTCTAGGCTAAGTTTCTATGTCTTAGAATGAAAGGAAAGAAAAGAGAGATAGAAGTGGGTGCCTTGACTTCCTGGAGTCATGGTCTTATTTGTCAGGAGCCAGGGAAGGTTGCTTATGGGGCGGTAGCTCTAAGGCGACAGTACCTCAAAGTAAATCATGTTGGGTTTCTGATAACATATTTCTTTTTTTTATGTATATATATATTGGAGTCAGGTGGCTGAGCGGTTATGGAATCGGGCTAGTAATCTGAAGGTTGCCAGTTCGATTCCCGGCCATGCAAAAATGATGTGTCCTTGGGCAAGGCACTTCACTCTACTTGCCTCGGGGGAATGTCCCTGTACTTACTGTAAGTCGCTCTGGATAAGAACGTCTGCTAAATGACTAAATGTAATATATATATATTGGTAGTCTGGGTTGTCTCATGACAGTATTGCTTATTATTTTTGGTTTAAAGGAAGGTTTGTTTTTGAACTTTGAGGCACTTTGGTCAAGGCACTTGTTGTGCACTTGTTTCATCAGCAGTCTGACAGTCAGTGGTTGCTGATATAAGGCGAGGCCAGGCCTCTGTGCATGGCTTGTTGTCTGCAGGTAGTGGCGTTTTCCTGGCCATAGTAGGTCTTTCTACTCTCTGCACTCTCATCCAGTTGGTCTCATGTGACGTCTTTTGGACCTGTGATGCTTCTTGTTGCAGGTGGGTTTTCTGATGGCACCTGATGGTCATGGCATTGTGCTGATCCTGTTCGAACCTTGTGTCTTGATGGGTGAGTGGCGTAGCTCTGGGGCGGTCTGGAGCGACCATCTAACCCATGGATCGGATCCTCTTCTGATAGATTTGGGTCAGACGTGGGATGTCCCCCCCCTTCCACTGTGAAGACTGTGTTCTGGACTTCAGGGTGAGGCAGTGGATAGGGCTTCTTGACGTTGGTCAATGAGGGGTTTCAGTCTGTTGAGTAGATCGTGTCCAATCAGCAGTCTCAAGCGGAGAGACATGGATGGGGTGGATTAGGGACATTTCCCCAAATGTTAGCTTCAAGTACAGTGTGTCTGTGACTGGAGCTTTGTTTTGGGTGAAGCTTGTGATGTTGAAGTCACTATCTTCACTTTTAATCCATCTTCTGTTTGACCAACCTGTTATACCTGATCTGAGACCAGCCTGGAAGACCAGCCTTTTATATCTTATCTGAGACCAGCCTGATAGATCTGACCTGAGACCAGCCTGATGGATCTGACCTGAGACCAGTCTGATGGATCTGACCTGAGACCAGCCTGATAGATCTGACCTGAGACCAGCCTGATGGATCTGAACTGAGACCAGACTGATAGATATGACCTGAGACCAGCCAGTTAAATCTGATACGAGACCAGCCTGTTAGATCTGATCTGAGACCAACCTGTTATACCTGATCTGAGACCAGCCTTTTATATCTTATCTGAGACGAGTTTGATAGATCTGACCTGAGACCGGCCTGATAGATCTGACCTGAGACCAGCCTGACGGATCTGACCTGAGACCAGCCTGATAGACCAGCCATTTAGATCTGATATGAGACCAGCCTGTTAGATCTGACCTGAGACCAACCTGTTATACCTGATCTGAGACCAGCCTGTTATATCTTATCTGAGACCAGTCTGATAGATCTGACCTGAGACCAGCCTGTTAGATCTGACCTGAGACCAGCCTGATAGATCTGACCTGAGACCAGCCTGATAGATCTGACCTGAGACCAGCCTGATAGATCTGACCTGAGACCAGCCTGATGGATCTGACCTGAGACCAGCCTGATGGATCTGACCTGAGACTAGCCTGATGGATCTGACCTGAGACCAGCAAGTTAAATCTGATATGAGACCAACCTGTTATACCTGATCTGAGACCAGCCTGGAAGACCAGCCTTTTATATCTTATCTGAAACCAGTCTGATAGATCTGACCTGAGACCAGCCTGATAGATCTGACCTGAGACCAGCCTGATAGATCTGACCTGAGACCAGCCTGATGGATCTGACCTGAGACCAGCCCGTTAGATCTGATCTGAGACCAGCCTGTTAGACCAGCCTGTTATCTGATCTGAGACCAGTCTGATAGATCTGACCTGAGACCAGCCTGATGGATCTGACCTGAGACCAGTCTGATGGATCTGACCTGAGACCAGTCTGATGGATCTGACCTGAGACTAGCCTGATAGATCTGACCTGAGACCAGCCTGTTGTCTGACCTGAAACCAGACTGATAGATATGACCTGAGACCAGCCTTTTAGATCTGATCTGAGACCAGCCTGTTATCTTATCTGAGACCAGTCTGATAGATCTGACCTGAGACTAGCCTGATGGATCTGACCTGAGACCAGCAAGTTAAATCTGATATGAGACCAACCTGTTATACCTGATCTGAGACCAGCCTGGAAGACCAGCCTTTTATATCTTATCTGAAACCAGTCTGATAGATCTGACCTGAGACCAGCCTGATAGATCTGACCTGAGACCAGCCTGATAGATCTGACCTGAGACCAGCCTGATGGATCTGACCTGAGACCAGCCCGTTAGATCTGATCTGAGACCAGCCTGTTAGACCAGCCTGTTATCTGATCTGAGACCAGTCTGATAGATCTGACCTGAGACCAGCCTGATGGATCTGACCTGAGACCAGTCTGATGGATCTGACCTGAGACCAGTCTGATGGATCTGACCTGAGACTAGCCTGATAGATCTGACCTGAGACCAGCCTGTTGTCTGACCTGAAACCAGACTGATAGATATGACCTGAGACCAGCCTTTTAGATCTGATCTGAGACCAGCCTGTTATCTTATCTGAGACCAGTCTGATAGATCTGACCTGAGACCAGCCTTTTAGATCTGATCTTAGACCAGCCTGAAAGACCAGCCTTTTATAAATCTTATCTGAGACCAGTCTGATAGGTCTGACCTGAGACCAGAGTGATAGATCTGACCTGAGACCAGCCTGACAGACCAGCCAGTTAGATCTGATATGAGACCAGCCTGTTAGATCTGATCTGAGACCAGCCTGTTATACCTGATCTGAGTCCAGCCTGTTAAATCTGACCTGAGACCAGCCTTATAGACCAGCCTGTTAGATCTGACCTGAGACCAGCCTTTTAGATCTGATCTGAGACCAGCCTGAAAGACTAGCCTTTTATATCTTATCTGAGACCAGCCTGATAGATCTGACCTGAGACCAGCCTGTTAAATCTGACCTGAGACCAGCCTGATGGATCTGACCTGAGACCAGCCAGTTAAATCTGATATGAGACCAGCCTGTTAGATCTGATCTGAGACCAACCTGTTATACCTGATCTGAGATCAGCCTGGAAGACCAGCCTTTTATATCTTATCTGAGACCAGTCTGATAGATCTGACTTGAGACCAGCCTGATAGATCTGACCTGAGACCAGCCTGATAGCCCAGCCAGTTAGATCTGATATGAGACCAGCCTGTTAGATCTGATCTGAGACCAACCTGTTATACCTGATCTGAGACCAGCCTGAAACTGTGTGGCACTGACAGACCTGACTATGCTGTATTTTCTCATGACATCTTGGTGATATGAGCCAGGGGGCCCTAATACAGGGTGACTCCTTGTTAAGCCAAGATGTCACGCCACAAAACCCACCAGCATCTCCAGCCTTTCAAACCAACACAGGATCTCATCAACACAACAAGAAGACGTCACGCCACAGAAACCAACCAGCCACTCAACAGCCTTCCTTCCAACGCAGGATCACAGCACAGCAGCAATTTGTCACGCCATGACAAAGGACCAACAAAACAACTCACCACCAAACGACAACCAAACATGCACTTGTCATTAGTGTTGTTTTTGGCGGCCTGTTTTAATTTGAGTTTTAGTCTAGTCTTTGTGTCAAGCTGTCATTTTAGTTTTTATTAGTTTTAGTCACGTTCATACTCTTTTTAGTCTAGTCTAGTTTTAGTCGACTAAAAGTCTGAGCATTTTAGTCTTACTTTAGTCAGACTTATCCATGACTATTTTCATCTAGTTTTAGTCGACGAAAACTGATGACATTTAGTCCAGTTTAAGTCAATTAAAATTGTATTTTAGTGTCTTTTTAATCAAAACAGAAGTAGTCTAAGCAGTAGTCTCAAGAGACATGTTAATGTCAAAACCATTTGTTTAATGTATTGGTCTAGAATAAGGTATTCAAAGTCATGTTGTTGATGCCAAATTCAGTTCAGTGTGATTGCTATGTGAATGACAAAACTAGCTACAGTATTTGGCCAACAAGGGATGCTTAGTACACATGCAGGTAGGAACTAAGAACCCACTTTACACTGTCTCATACAAATACGCACACACACAGTACACACACTAGTCACACATGGTAACCCACTTTACACTCACAAACAAACACACGCTAGTCACACACGTTTATCTCAGACTCTGTCGGTTTCAGCACAGTAGCTAACGTCTAAAGCTAACGTTAAAATGAGACACATTAAGCACAGCCTCATGAGTTAGCTAATAATAATAATGCGACTAAACGAGATGAAATAACGTTATAACATTTCGTCTCGTTTTTATTTTGTAAACTACATTTCGTCTTGTTTTTATTTTGTAAACTACATTTCGTCTCGTTTTTATTCATCAACGATATTGCATTATACATTTAATTATAGTCATCGTCACATGACCAGCATTTACGTTGCGTCTCGTCTCGTTTTCGTCAATTGATAAAGGTTCGTTGACGATGATATTTAGTCATAATTTTCGTTGACGAAAGCAAAACTACTTGTCATCTATATGGATAGTACGCCTCCATCCTTCCATTTCACGTTGTCTGATCAAGTGGGCCTGTGCGGCACTGACAGACCTAACTCTGCTGTATTTTCTCATGACA
Organism: Osmerus eperlanus; assembly: GCF_963692335.1. NCBI lineage: Eukaryota > Metazoa > Chordata > Actinopteri > Osmeriformes > Osmeridae > Osmerus > Osmerus eperlanus. Next base: position 8,145,761 of record NC_085045.1, on the reverse strand, counting down.
TCTTGGTGATATGAGACAGGGGGCCCTAATACAGGGTGACTCCTTGTTAAAGATCCTGTAAAGTGGAATTAAAAACGAGTTTCAAGTTCACCACACCACAGAATAATGTATTATTAACTACCCATCCAAACTCGAATGAAAAAAAACACAGACATGTTAAATTAGGCTTTGAAATCGTAATAAAATCAGCAGTCTTCTCTGTTTGAGACTGGGGGGGCGTGTCGCCTGCAGGAGCTGAAGCTCGGCCCCCTCGCTGGAAGGCGCCGCCTCTCTCAAGTAAGCTACCTACGACCCAGATAATGAACGCTACGTCAAGCCGAATAAAACAGTATAGAATTAGAATGTATTTGTTCAATGAGTGAAACATACAGATGCATATAAATGAAATATTCCCCTGAGCTGTAACACAGGAGTAAACATTTACAGCAGAGACAGCAGACAGTGAGCTCTCCAACTACTTCTAGCACATTAGCTAGGTTACCGTTTCACCAAAATACCATCATTCTACACCGATGTAGTGAGGTCCACAAGACCACACGGCCAACATCTTGCCACACCTGAAGAGTGATTCAATCACATCAGAATCAGCCCTTGTGACACCCTCAGTATGCTGATTACCCACCAAACGCCGATGCAAAGGAACCATAGAATGGGGGGGGGACCTCCCCAATCTACCAAATCAGCCCTCCTGCTAGCTTGCAAGCTTCAAAGGGCCTGATTTAGACAACACGTCTCCAGCGACCATTTGCTATCCGTTTCGGCGGCGATTTGAACAAAGAACATACCTTGATCAGAACTTTTGAGGAAAGTTCTTGAGACTTCACCTTTACCACAAGAGTACAAGGTGGAGAATTATGAGAGGGATATTTGTGTTATGTTTGTTACTTTGTTTTAATGTTGTGTTCACTGATATCTTGATTCTAGTTGATTAGAACTTGATTCTAACAACTCCTTCTTCCTGAAAGATAACCACGTCATTCTTGGTATCTACACGAAGCTATCATAATAAAACAATCATTCAACTATATTTTGTAACTGTACCAAGATGTCCAGAACAATATTTGAACCATCGAATGATCAGCCAGAGATCAGATCACACCTTTGGTAGGTGTGAAGGAAGGAGGGGGGAGTTGAGAACCCAGCTTCCCCCAATCCACATCTGACCCCAGACGGGTCCTCCCTCGAACTGTATAAAGCCCTAAGATGACCATCAATCTCGGACTCCAGCGAAACCGACCATGGCATGAACGCCATCAGGATTGGCGTTCCAAGGACGTCGCCAAGCTTCTCCTGAGATTCAACTTTATAGTGATCGCGACACTATCTGGACGTTTCAACAGAAGAACCAAAAACGCAATTCCAAATGCGACTTCACTGAGATCCCGCAGACTCAGTCACATGACCCAGCGCAGCCGCGCTGTGACTTCAGATTCTTCAAATGGACCTTTGGCGCAAACCGCCCTCAACATCATTGATCAACCCCTGATCAAACGTAACTATGGCTAACGCTCTTTCCTCCTCGACATGGCATTGGCGTGAGCTCTGTTTATGATTTGTAAGGATGTAATCACTGACTGTACAATTTCTGCCTTTCTTTAAGTTAGACCATTTCATTCCGTTCATTGAAACCAATCTCTCATATCAAACCCATAATCCAACTTTTCATAAGATCTGTTTACCTTACTTGAATAAATTCATTGTAAAGATATTTTGACGTGCGTGCTCACTGATGTTACGATTGGCTCTACTCTTAGAACGAATTCATTCCTAAAGATGAGACTGATTATTACATATTAAACATAGGATTCCCTAATGTCCTAAACCAATATTAGGGTGGTGCCCCAGACTTTATGATAAATTAAGTATATCTATCTTTAAACGAGCAAACCCCGCTACACCGAGTAGCCTAATATCAAGTTAGCGGTTTGCACTAATTATAGCAGAGATACCTCTGGAAAAGTTATCTATTATAATTATAACAAGCACACAGAAACGAGTGATGAGCTGCTGGCGGCGGTGGATGGTCCAGGTGCAATCGGAGGATGAACGGCCGGGGGGGCGATGCTCGGTACGGTTCCGCGCTGCAAGAGAAGCCGTGTGTTGGTGAACCCCGTCTGTATCTGGTCCATGTAAAAACTGTCCGCCGTGAAATGGTCAGTGGCGCAGAGGCGGCTGTTGGAGTTTATCCGAAGCTTTCCATGAGCGTGGGTCTTCACAAAATCTATCCACCTATTTTTCCTTTCATTATCAACAGGGAACTTAAATGGTGTTGCAGCGCAGCTGGAGTTCTTGCATCCAGGGAAGATGCAGTTGCGGGTGGTAGCGGGTGGTAGCATCAGCTAGCTAGCTAGCTGATGTAAGCTACAATAACAGTACAGCAGGAGGAGCCATTCAGTGATCTGACGTAGATGGGGCGAAATGACGTAGATAGGGCATTTTTTGGCTCCGCCCATTAAAACCTGATCTGAAAACGGAAGAGAAACTGTTCTTCAGTCTAACTCCACATTTCAGTGCGACAAAGTTTTTGCGCTTTGCACATACTTTCAGGAACTCATTTCACACGTATATAATGTACTTAGACGCAAAACATGGAATTTACTTTACAGGATCTTTAAGCCAAGATGTCACGCCACAAAAACCCACCAGCATCTCCAGCCTTTCAAACCAACACAGGATCTCATCAACACAACAAGAAGACGTCACGCCACAGAAACCGACCAGCCACTCAACAGCCTTCCTTCCAACGCAGGATCACAGCACAGCCGCAATTTGTCACGCTATGACAAAGGACCAACAAAACAACTCACCACCAAACGACAACAAACCAGCACTTGTCATCTATATGGATAGTACGCCTCCATCCCTCCATTTCACGTTGTCTGATCAAGTGGGCCTGTGCGGCACTGACAGACCTAACTCTGCTGTATTTTCTCATGACATCTTGGTGATATGAGACAGGGGGCCCTAATACAGGGTGACTCCTTGTTAAGCCAAGATGTCACTCTATAACCACAAATCAGCAAGTCCACACAGCCATGACAAAGGACCAACCAAAAAACGGACCAGCAAAAGGCAACAAGCCAGCATGTCATACTATGTTTTTTCTCCCACCTTAAGAACAATCTTTTTTATTTAGCATTTGAGTCTGCAATTGGGTAGCATTTTTATGTTACACATGTCCTATAAATATGTCTAGCTTTGACTGTACAGCACTTTGTTCAACATAAGTTGTTTTTAAATGTGCTTTATAAATACATTTGACTTGACTTCTCTGTTTGTAGTGTTAAGTTTTTATCCCCCTCACCCCCCCAAAACAAATCTGTTAATGTTCACTTTGTTATAGTTCATATTTATTGTGTTACGTTTCATGTCTTAACATCTGTTGTTTTGTCATCCATTCTATTAAGTAGGTGCGGTGGGCAGCTGTGGAGCAGTGATCGGGCACCACCTCCAGATCCTGTTTTTAGCTAATGTTCATTTAGTTAGAGTTTGTGTAAATGTTATAAATGTGTATATATGTTGTATCCATCTTGTACACTAGGAGCAGTGAGCAGCTGCAGAGCATTGACTGGTGACCAACTCCAGGTGGGTGTTTCATCAACGTCGCTAACGCAAGTCACGCTAACACGAATAAGTCTCACTAGGGTAAACGTCAACTTAGACTTAAGCCTCAAGCCGTTCCACTAACGTTCCGTTCCACTAACAAGCAACGCTAATTCAAGCTAGACCTCAATAAGCTTAGACTGTGCAGCCCAGATCAGGCGATCGTCGAAAAGCGGAGTTATGTCGCAAAAAGCAAAGCGTAAACCAGCAGAGTGGTGATGTTTCAGCAGCGTAAATTGATTTTTTTGAGTTTTTTTTGAGTTGTCCCCAAAAAGGCCAATGTTGCCGCAATTAACATGGCAAGGGAGACAACTTGTCAAACCATATTACTGTTAAAATGCGTAAATTGTAGACCTAACAAATCTACTTAACATATATATATGCATGTAATAGTGGAAATTCAAGTGGCACTGTGTAGATCTGAGTAGTCAAGAGATGTGGTTTTAATACAATTTATTTAGATTATACAATTACGTAATATTAAACAAAGCTTTGCTGATCAGTCATTACGAAGGAGGTGCTAGCCACAGGTCGTTCGCAAGAGTGATAAAGAACAATCATAAAACCCTGCCTTATATAAACTTTAGATCAAATGGTTCTTCTGATGGTCAATCCATCTATGTATCAAACTCTGTGATTGGTCAGCACTGCTCAGTGACAGTTTGACTCCATACCAAGTGTCCCACAGTTCTTTGATGTGGCATCTCTCCCCAAACCAGTAGATAGTAAAACCACAGGAGTTCACCAGTCAAATGGTCAACTGTCCTTTGTGTGGACATCTTCAAACAAGTATTTAATTAACTCCACCCATGCTACAGGAAGGGTCAGAGCAGCTTGATCAGTTCATCCATCTTAAACTGCTCCCTCAGATCACAATAACAATACAGTTGAATCCACATTGTCTCCAGACCAGCTGTCTCATCCTCCCCAGGTGTCATAAACTGCAAATGGCATCTCTACCAAATGGAGTTGTTTCAACTTTCACTGTATCAAGCTTACTTAACCAACTTTAAACTTCTCTTAAAACACATTCCTCATATATAAAACACACACATTATAACTGTATTCCAAATTTCCACGACAATTCCACTCTTTTTTTTTTTTTTACAATAGCATAAACACAAACAGTTAATCAAGAAAAATAAAATTCAAACATTAACATAAGAAATGCTAGTCCCAAGACAAAACCCATTGTAGCCCGTACACCACAAAGTCCAGGTTGTCGGAACGGATGCCATGATTGTGCATCCGTAGTGACCATCTTCAGTTGGCTGTAGGCAAACTTCTTTCAGTCAGTGTAGTCGAGTCAAACCGATTGCAAACGACGATCAAATTGCTCAGGGCAACTTTCAACGACACTGCACTTTGCGTACAGCTCGGAAATTTCCTTGGTACTACGCAGAACGCGTATCCTCTGTTTCCGTCTCCAGACAAGGTGCACGCTCACAATGGTTAGCGTGTATCCACGTTGCTCTTCCCTCAATCTTAACCGCCGGATTCGTCGTCAGGAGAATCTGGTATGGCCCCGTCCACCTTGGGTTTTACCAGGCGTTTCAAGTCCTTCACCATGATCCAGTCATCTGGTATCAAATCATGCAGCGGTCCAGTCATAGGAATAGCCTCCTTCACCTGCCTGTGAATCTCACACAAAGTAGACTCCAAAAGGTTGCACAGTAATAAACAAGCACATTATCACAGAGGTCAGTTAAAGGTAACTGACTTCTTGTCGTTTGACTTAGTCTTCAAAGTTCTGTTCTCTCATTCAACTGAAGTGATTAACATAATGTTGATTCCTATCAACACCAAAATAACTTCCTTAAACAAGTGTGACCCATTATCATTACATACCCTCAAAGAAAAATCCCATCGAAGAATAATCTAAATTAACAAAAGCTTGATCACTGAGCCCCTGAGAAGTCTAAAACTTCTTCCCATCCAACAACCATCAACAATAAAACAGTATCACTTCTCCAAAAATGTAACTCTACAAAATCCATCTATCAATACTCAAATGGTTTCTCTAACCTTAACTGTGAAGCTTATCGTGTTTAAATTCCTTTTCTCATAATACTTGTCCCACATATGAAGTACTGACAAAATGACTATGCATCCATTACAAATCCTCTTGTATGCAAAAATAATGCGTTCTTGATATCACACAAACTGTAGAGGCATGATCTTTCCATGTGTTAACTGAGCAAAATCTCAAGATGAATGTTTTATGCAGACCATACAACCTGCATTTTTATTCTCATATCCTTCCTTTTTCCAAAACGCATTTTCTTGTGGATTAGTCCAAGTTCGAATCTCCATTCCACCATTCCTTTCTCCATCTGTCCACTGTATTCTGTAATTCTTATCAAATATATTCAAACAAAAACAAAATTCTCACTCTGGGTTAAATACAGTCCAATATTTTCAACTCAGCAATATCATATCAAACTCTCACAGTCCTATCACAAATCCAAACTACTGAAGCTAAATTCATAAAACCATAAAACCCCCATAGTCACTCTCTGTTTGGATCAGTCAGTCATCAGTCAGTCATAAATTCCTAAACGTCACCTCTTCCTCTCTAAGAAGCCTGCGCTTCCCTTAAAGAATCTGTAACACATGTTGTATCAAGGTCACACAACAATTTTCCTCAAAAGAGTCCTGTAAACCCAAATTTGTCAAGTTAGGCTCATCCGGACATAGCAACATCATCTCATCACTTCCTGTAAACATATCAACATCAAAAACATATTCTAGTTAGTTCATCAATGCATGCAGACAATCTAGAAACTGCTCCAGCTAGTATCAGCACTATCATTTTCCCTGTGGAATAATCATCATTGTTAGAGTGAGCCCCACATTTGCATAGAGCAAGTTGTGTCCCAGATCAAACTAAGAAACTTCCTGTTTCCATACCTTTCCCCAAATCATATGAAACACCAATGATGTATTTTACTATCAGTAAATATTTTAACTCTTTTCCCTTTTATGAATTAACAAGCTTACACTGAAGCAACCAACTTTTGAACCAATTTGTATAAAATAAAACTATTTTAGAAAACAACCAAATTACGAATAACCTCAACTTTCAGTCTCTTATTATCTTTTCTTCAAAAAACCTTTAGGAACAGTTCAAATGAATACCTTTATATTTCAGATTCCCTTTGAATTTTTTTCTGTATTTAAATTCACCAAATCAAATCTCTCTTTATCCAAGACATGTAGAAAACTAGCATCACTACCCTAAACCAGAATTTAATCTGTTTGATTCCAAAATGAAACAGACCATAAAATATTCTTAATGTAACCATTAGCCAAACTTATACCCCATCTATATTTCTATATAGGTTAGATAGGTAGACCTTCATAACTTGCTTTGGCTGCAGTCCAGAACAAGCTACTTAGTTCCAACCATCACGACCACAATTTATCAGACTTAATGAGTCTTCCCAAATTATTTCAAAACCAAGTTATAATAACCCTCTTTATGAACCAATACCATAATGAAACAACCTCATCACAGCCTAACTGTTTATCCCAAAACATTGTACCATGCCCTGATAAAACTCTCAAAGAAAACTTAAAATCAAATTACAGTCAAACTCCAAACAAAAGTACATTGCAATTATTTTCTCATTTCATAACCACATTGCATCTAATACCTTTATCAAAACTCTTAAAAAACCTCTAGATTTTAATATTCTGATTTAAAACGTTTGCCCATATACCTCTTCAAAGCATATGCATAGTTCCCTTTTCAGAACATCAAAGTGTTTAAACCAATCATCTCTTCACATCCACAAAACGTTCTCTTGTTTCATTAAATCCATGTTCGCACACTTAAAACTGCTCTTAGAATAAGTAATTCATGCTAGAATTACGCTACGACTCGCAATCACATCAATCAAACAATGCCCTTAAGACAAAAGAGAATATAAACTCTCCCTTTTTCTTTTTAAACCTTTAAATTCACAATTTAACATAAACCCGTAAAACAAAACCTTATTCTTTAACTCCTCAAAAGTCTTATCAAAGCATGTAATGTATACACCTTTGAGCATTCCCATATTTTTTCCTTCTTTTTTCCTTCTGAACAACACAGATGGTTGGCGTTTACCGTCTATTCACTTAATTTTGCTAAAGTATAACTTTTCCAATCCAATTAGAACTAATTTATGAACCAGGGGTTTAATTTCTGCATTTTACTGAGTACCATCACACATTACAGATTTTCCGCTCGGAAATACGAGTTCTGGTCTGAAAGGCTTCTACCTCCCTGTTTGGCTAGGAATTAGAACAGATGTTAATCATACATTCGTTAACCACCAAACTTCGAATTCATCTAAACGGACACATCTTTCACCATTAATACTCACATAATTATGCAGAATTACACCCTCTGGGATCAACTTTGTAAAACTCAACGTAACGGGACTCTTTTTTTTAGCCCCCACCTTTCCTCGGAATTTCTGAAACTCATTTAAAATGTCCTCAAACAAACAAAACCCTTGTTAGCAAATGTCTCAAAATACTCATCACCCAACATATTTCAAAAATAACCAAATTAATATGTAAAATTCGCTCCAAATTGATCTATTTCTCTAAATTTGCATCTTAGTCAATTTCTCAATTTCCATCTGCGCATGCGTCATGCGGTTACTCATCCTGGATCTCAAATATCAAGCTGCAATTCCTTTACTAGCCTGTACCCGCCTGTCGGTCTGTTAGTTTGTTAGCTAATGTCGTTGCCATAGTTGCAAATTCAACTTCCTGGACTCTCCTTTGTCTCAGGACAGAGCAAAATGCACTTCCTCCACATTTTCACCATTAGCCAACAAAGTCACAGCCTGGATTTTCTTTACAATTACAACCTTTACAATTCTATCAACCATTAGTACTATTTTAATTTCAACATAAAAAATTAGGCTCCGAAATCTACATATGCACCTAATATCACTCGTCAGAGAATGACAGTTTACCCATGTATTAGCATTCTGGTTGGACAAAGCTTCAACTTCAAGTCCATTTAAATAGGTAAATATGAATACTACCAAACCCAACACATTTCAACAAATCATCTCAGCAGCAATAAACACACATATGTAGCACCTTTGCCCTTAACAACAATCGCAATTCAGTCTCTCGAACTAGTTCCCCTTGTATACACTTCAGTCCCTCGGACTGGCTCAATCTTTCTAATCACTTCTTCATAACCCTGTACATTATTTCTTTAAACAACAGTAACATCTGTGAACGCCCACAAAATTAAAAATAAAACCATCGAACATTTCCAGACATAAACAAAAATATTCCTTAAACATAACATTTCCGTTTGAACACATAACTTTCTATAAAAGTTTCAATAACCCCGGGATTGTAATTCTTAAAATGAATACCGCTTTTGTTGCCAAAACTGGCCTTTTACCAATTATCCTACCCAAAAAAACGAAATTTCCAGCGCATTATTCAATATCGAATCAATCTCATAATATAGAAAATCGAATCAATCTCATAATATAGAAAATATTTTCTTAAGTTTGACAAAGAAACAGAAACACACATCTGTTTTCTACGGTGGCCGAGAGGGGCAAACCAACATTACAAAATCTGAAACACTTTTACAAAGCTTGAGACAAATTTACATTTTGGAAAACATTTTCACATATCATAAAACAAAATTACATTACCAAAACACATTACCAAGTCCCGAAACAAATTTACATTTCAGAAAACAAATTAACTAGACGCGAAACACTTTTACAAGTCCCGAAACAAATTTACAAGTGGCGAAACAAATTTACAAACGACATTAGCCGGAAAGGGAATGTACCAATTCCAAAGTTGACGCGGAAGTGATAACGGAAGCGCTCAATTTGAGTTGATGGCGGTTGATTGAGTTCATGGTGACCCAAAATGGACAGCGATAGAGTGGTGTTTTGCCCGTTTTGTGGCAAACATATGAGCCAATTAACTAGATTTTGTTTTTCGTGTGGTCGGTCTTTGGAGTTTTTAAATGGCGCAGACCAGACAGAAGGACCAAACACACAGGGGACATCTCAACAGCCGGATAATGCTAAACAAAGTAAGTGCAACATAACGCTCGCTACCTGAATGAAAGTGAATAGCGCTTTTGGTTAGCGGCCGTTAACTTTCTATTTTGAAACTGAGCTTTGCTAATTTCAGCAGAAAAACCTTGCACATCATACAAACAGTTCATGGAGTACAGAAGTGCAAAGTCCAAAGAGCGTCAGTCTTTTAACTACGGGCCGAGAGGAAGACATCGGGCTAAAGAACGAAAACACGTCCAGGTAAATTGTACTGACTGTTAGCTTATAACTCGACTGTCTGACTCGAGGTGACTCTTAAATGGATCTGTATCATAGTAGATTTATTGTACAGATTGAATTAAGTTAAAAAGAAAAACTAACATCTTTGAAGAGGGTATCTTTGCGTAGATTTAGGCAGAATAACAGAAGCTCTAGTGCAGGGTGAGATGCTTTGCTAAAGCAATTGGGCAAACACTGTATCGAATTGGAGAGTGCAGCTTATTGACATGTTCGGCTCACTATGAATCTGTGGTGGCACCAATTAGACCATGGAGGGACAACACATTCTCCCATAATTAATGGGAAACACAGATGTATGTATATTCTTTTATTTTACCTATGTTTAATACATCTTTGTCATTTTATTAGATAAACATTGGATTGATGGTGCCAAATGGAACTGATTTAAAACCTCTAAGAGGGAAAA